>NC_041395.2:168838107-169058107 GCF_900747795.2 Erpetoichthys calabaricus | reverse complement strand
GTTAAGAATGCAACGTATAGTTGTACATGAGAAAAGCAATCTTGCCTCAAATCAATGGCAACCTTTTGTAGGTCTATGAACTTAATTTAAAGTTTAGGTTTACACGGTGCTTTCTTTCTGAAGTATCTGCACTCATGAATATGTCTGTATGCGTCAGTCGCTCAAATCCCCGCGCTTCGCACCGGCGAAGTACTGCTTTTAAATTTTTATTAAGAAGAAAAGAAAACCTTTTAAAATTGAGGGAAAATATACCAATAACAGTTTGTTAGGGATCTGTTTTTTTGTGAAGCTGCCTTCACTCGAGTGATCACTTCGAGCTAACTTGCTGGCTAACCATAAGCGTTACCTGGTAGGTAACCACCCATACAATCAGATTGTGAATCAGACTACGAATGCCATGAATGTAATTACCCCGATCTACATGCTGTCAAATAAACGAACCACACGCCGTGGCGCAATTTTAGGGGCTTCGCCTCTAGCGCTGACGTCCGAGGTTCGATTCCCGTAAGGGAGTGAAGTGAGTGGGTGGTTACCTACCAGGTAACGCTTATGGTTGGCCAGCAAGTCAGGTAACATCAGCCACGGTGCCTTCAGTTGTGAGAAGCAGATCATAGAATGGATGAAAATAGTTTACTGTCAAATAATGCAAAGAGTACGCGACACGTCTTTCCTCCTTATTCTTGGCTCATCAGGCGTACACACTCACTACACTCGCTTACGGTAATCGAACCTTGGACGTCAGCGCTAGAGGGGCTTCACAGCGGTGAAGTATTGCTTTTAAATATTAATTAAGAAGAAAAGAAAACCTTTTTAAATTAAGTCTTAAAAAGAGGTGTAAAGATATTGACAATAAGCTACGCAAACCCACCAAGACATGCAATCGTTTAAATCAAGGCACGAGTCGAAAAACACCATCCCATAATATTAGTTAACAATTAACACATTTCTATATGTATTGTAAGCATACAATACAACTGATAATATGTTGCGCTTATTTATCTGGTGTACTGACATTTTTGCGCGTTTAACGGCTGAAATCTAACGTGGTTTGTGCCCTTCAGAATGAAGAGAGTTTGCATTTACCTTTTTAATAAAAGGCAAGCTTTTAAGCCTGAGAAATCACCCCGTAAATGCACACGTTTAATTGCACATGTGTTAATATGTATGCTTACACAGTATTAAAAGACACTCAACAATTACACAGTATTAAAAGACAGTCAACAATTAACGTCATTTACCTTCGTTCCCGCGTTTGACTTGTGCTGTAAATCTCTTCCTCGTTTTCAGTTCACGTGATTACGTAGGAGGCGTAATACGTCATGACGCAATACGTGACTCCGCCTCCTCCGTTAGAGTATATGGACAAAAAACAGGTTCCAGTTATGACCATTACGCATAGAATTTCGAAATGAAACCTGCCTAACTTTTGTAAGTAAGCTGTAAGGAATGAGCCTGCCAAATTTCAGCCTTCTACCTACACAGGAAGTTGGAGAATTAGTGATGAGTCAGTCAGTCAGGGCTTTGCCTTTTATTAGTATAGATATACATATATATAAATATATATATATATATAAATATGTAAATATAAATATATATAAATATAAATATATATATATAAATATATATATATATATAAATAAATATAAATATATATATATAAATATAAATATATATAAATATAAATATATATATATATAAATATAAATATATATAAATATAAATATATATATATATATAAATATATATATATATAAATATAAATATATATAAATATAAATATATATAAATATATAAATATAAATATATATATATATATAAATATAAATATATATATATATAAATATAAATATATATATATATATATATATAAATAAATATAAATATATATATATATATATATAAATATAAATATATATATATATATAAATATAAATATATATATATATATAAATATAAATATATATATATATATAAATATAAATATATATATATATATAAATATAAATATATATATATATAAATATAAATATATATATAAATATAAATATATATATATATATATAAATATAAATATATATATATATATATATAAATATAAATATATATATATATATATATATAAATATAAATATATATATATATATATAAATATAAATATATATATATATATATATAAATATAAATATATATATATATATAAATATAAATATATATATATATATATATATATAAATATAAATATATATATATATATATATAAATATAAATATATATATATATATATATATAAATATAAATATATATATATATATATAAATATATATATATATATATATATATATATATATATATATATATATAGAGCAAGAGCGTTACAGATAGAGATAGAGATAGATACTTTATTAATCCCCAAGGGGAAATTCACATACTCCAGCAGCAGCATACAGATAAATATTAATTAAAGAGAGATAAAAATGCAGTGCAAGTTGAAAAATGCAAGGTGGAGAATGCGAGGCAGGTATAACAGTCAATATCTTTGTATAATGTTATCGTTTATGCCACGGTGGAATTGAAGAGTCCCATATTGTTTGGGGGAGGAATGATCTCCTCAGTCTGTCAGTGGAGCAGGACATTGACAGCAGTCTGTCGCTGAAGCTGCTCCTCTGTCTGGAGATGACACTGTTCAGTGGATGCAGTGGATTCTCCATGATTGACAGGAGCCTGCTCAGAGCCTGTCGCACCGCCACAGATGTCAAACTGTCCAGCACCATGCCTACAACAGAGCCTGCCTTCCTCACCAGTTTGTCCAGGCGTGAGGCGTCCCTCTTCTTTATGCTGCCTCCCCAGCACACCGCTGCGTAGAAGAGGGCGCTCACCACAACCGTCTGATAGAACATCTGCAGCATCTTATTGCAGATGTTGAAAGATGCCAGCCTTGTAAGGAAGTATAGTCGGTTTGAGTCAACTGACAGAGCTGAGAAGATTTAAATTTGCACACACCTGCACAAACAATGGTGCCCAAGTAATGCTGTGCATATTCAAAGAATTTGATAGTAATATAGTGTTCCCAACACTGTTTTAATTCCATACTACCTGTATGAGCACAACCACTAAACAAAATCTCTCCCTAGATCAATTGTCAAAAGTCCAAACTCTGTCAATACACAATGTTATTATGAGCAAAGATAAAGTCATTGTAATCTATAAAAAGATGGAAGTCACACAGCATTTCTGTAATATATAAAGCCATTTTAAAGTCCCTTCCAGAGTACAGTGGGAAAAGGATCTCTTATTCAACATTTCAGAAAAGGAGTGGAAGGCAGCCATGCACAGAATTCACGCTAGCTCCATATGCGCAAAGTATTCATTTACTCAACTTAAATTTTTTTATGGAGCACATCTATCTGTTTTAAAATTGTCCAACATGTTTCCAGGGCAAGATCCAACCTGCAAATGCTGCAATTGAGCTCCAGCCTTATTGGGCCATCATTCTAGACCCAGATCTTTAAATGCCTTTCAGACAGCTTTGGTGTCACAATCCCTCCTAACCCATTAACAGCTGTGTTTGGTGTACTCCCAGATAGGCCTAAAGTGGAGAAGGACAAACAAACTGTGGTTGCCTTTACTACACTATTGGCACGTAGACTTATTTTGCTCAACTGGAAGAATCCTAGCCCACCTCTGTTAAGTCAGTAGCTAACTGATGCTATATAGTATTTAACATCATTATTAATATAATTATATTATTATATATTATTTGAAATTGGAAAAAAAATCTAATTCTGTCTTAGAGGATCTGTGCAAAACCTTTTTCAAACCTGGCATGATCTAATCAATAATATTTTAGAATAACCATTTATATTGGGGAGAAAGACTCCTTTCTCTCTTTACTACTCTCAAAAGTTTTACTCTGTCTGTTGGCCTTCCTCTCTTTCTCATGGGTGGGAGTCGAATTGAATTTAGTTTTGTTAAGTTTTACTTGATTGTATGGAATGTTACATGCTTTAAAAAAATTCAATAAAAGTTAAAAAAAGATGGGATAGAAAAGTAAGATTGTGCTAGAAAACTCCAAATCTGATAACACGCGAAAAGCAAAAAGGATATTATTTTTATTTTGATTTATTACTGAGAGATCTTAATAATAATTTTACTTTTGATTGTAGAAAGTCCATCCATCCATCCATCCATTTTCCAACCCGCTGAATCCAAACACAGGGTCACGGGGGCTCTGCTGGAGCCAATCCCAGCCGACACAGGGTACAAGGCAGGAACCAATCCCAGGCAGGGTGCCAACCCACCGCAGGACACACACACAAACACACCCACACACCAAGCACACACTAGGGCCAATGTCTTTGGACTGTGGGAGGAAACCGGAGCGCCCGGAGGAAACCCACGCAGACATGAGGATTGTAGAAAGTCCAATGCATAAAAAACAATTGTGATCTAAAGTACCAGATGATCACATCTAGTAACTTCTGAGAACGCAGAAAAAACATTATTAACTGTAATGTTTATAAGTATCCATCTATCCATCCATTTTCCAACCTGCTATGTCCTGGCTGCAGGGTTGCGGGGGTCTGCTGGAGCCAATCTCAGCCAGCACAGGGCAGGAGGCAGACACCGGGCGGAGAGCCAGCCCACCACAGATAATTATAAGTATTTAACTCACAAAATACCAATAACTGAATTTGTATTAATCATGCTGCAGAGAATTATATGATTTTATCTGCATTTAGATAGGAAATGAATTATGTTTATGCACAGAATATGAGACTGATTTAATTTTTCTAAGTGCTAACCTTTTGATATTAACAGAACACCCTGTGATATTATAATTCAATGTGATCTTTCTTTACTCTTGTTTAATATTACAGTATAAGAAAACAAGTCACTTATGAATTAATAAATAAGAATTATTAATCTAATCAAACAAATATAATCTAATGAAGATATACAAATTAAAAGAATGTAATCTCTTTATAATTAATGCAATGAACTTTGAGAAAACTGCTTAAAATGGGTTGTACTGAGACGGGCACATTCTTTAGATAATGTAGGTGCCTGGTACTGCTGTTGTTTTTCTGTACTCCTATGTCATAAATTTAAGATGTTCCCTAATCTACGGACGACCTCAAAATGAACTGTTATGTTTTTTTCTGTTCTCCCTTTAGCTAAATGAACAAGCTAGGTGATCAAAGGGGGAACTGTTGTTTTTTTCTTTGCAGTCTGCCCGCATTCTCCAACAGGGCAGTCTCAGTTTTTTACTCACCAAGAATAAAAGACCAAAAGAATAAAGAAATTGTTTTTTATTAAAAACTAGCAAAATACCCGCGCTTCGCAGCAGAGAAGTAGTGTGTTCAAGAGGTTATGAAGAAAAAAAAAGGAAACATTTTAAAAATAACGTAACATGATTCTCAATGTAATTGTGTTGTCATTGTTATGAGTGTTGCTGTCTTTTATATATATAATATACACACACACACATAAACATATATATACATATACATATATATATATATATACATATCTACATATACACATATCTACATATACATACGTATATACACATATACACATCCACATAAACATATATATATACATATACAAATTTACATATCTACATATATATATACATACATATATACATACATACATTGACATATATATATATATATATATATATATATATATATATATACTGTATATATACATATGTACTTATTGGCTCCTGTATTTAGGATATAGCAGGTTGGATAATGGACGGATGGACATCTGTATGCATAGCCGTATTTGCCCGTTTTCGTTTTTTTTCTTTGTTCAGTAATATTTCAGTAAACCCGGAGCTTGTCAGTTCAAATCCTGGTACTGACACCACTGTGTGACCCTGAGGAAGTCACTTCACCTGCCTGTGCTGCAAAAAACAAAAGTAATGTAACAAATTGTACCTCAGATGTTGTAAGTTGGTGGAATAAAGGCATAAGTAAAATAGATAAATATGTATTATACACATAGTATTATACACATAGGAACTATTCATTTATTTTCAGTTAAGTCATCTGCAGCAAACTTTTATAAATGAGGGTTTCTCCTTTTTAGATAGTGCAAACTGTTTCTTCTTCATTGACGTTTTCTCTTGGAGAGCTTTTTTCATTTCATTGAAAATGAAAGCAGCAGCTGCCAAAATATGTAGCTTTCTTATTAATTTTTCAACATTGTGTAAAATAAATGTATAAAGAAACATAAAAGGTTTAAATACTGGTTATCCTTTTACACTAAAATATTACTAAAGAGATACAAAAAAAGTAAAATGGATATGTTCTTTTTCTTTAAGGAGATTAAATATCACTGAAGAAAGAAAAAAAAAAATTAAACAGCCAAATGGGGCTATGCATACGAACTTAAAAGGTTTAAATAAAACAGAAATATATATTTTATTTTTACTTGCTTAACTTGTGGAGGGTGTATCCTGTAGCAAAGCCCTAACTTTTTTCGTGAAAGCCCGTTTCAGTCAATAAGTCTTAAAAAAACGTGTAAAGATATTGACAATAAGCTACGCAAATCCAGGAAGACATGGAATCGTTTAAATCAAGTATCATTACATCTTCCTTTATTAAAGAGAAGTAAGGCAGTACTTATAAGCTTACATATTTATATATAGACATACATATATATATATATCTATATCCGAAGCCGTGCAAGCACACTCTTGAGAATGCAACGTATAGTTGTACAGAAGAAAAGCAATCTTGCCTCAAATGAATGGCAACCTTTTGTAGGTCTATGAACTTAATTTAAACTTTAGGTTTACACGGTGCTTTCTTTCCGAAGTACCTGCACTCATGAATATGTCTGTATGTGTCAGTCGGTCAAATCCACGCGCTTCGCACCGGCGAAGTACCGCTTTTAAATTTTTATTAAGAAGAAAATAAAACGTTTTTAAATTGAGGGAAAATATACTAATAACAGTTTGTTAAGGATCTGTTTTTTTGTGAAGCTGCCTTTACTCGAGTGATCACTTCGACCTGACTTGGTGGCCAAGTATAAGCGTTACCTCATAGGTAACCACCCATACAATCAGATTGTGAATCAGACTACGAATGCCGTGAATGTAATTACACACTCACTGCACTTGCTTACGGTAATCGAACCTGGGATGTCAGCGCTAGAGGGGCTTAGCAGCGGTGAAGTATTGCTTTTAAATTTTAATTAAGAACAAAAGAAAACCTCAGAGGTTCGATTCCCGAAAGGGAGTGAAGAGAGTGTCCAGTTACCTACCAGGTAACGCTTATGGTTGGACAGCAAGTGACGTAACATCAGCCACGGTACCTTCAGTTGTGAGAAGCAGATCATAGAATGATTGAAAATAGTTTTGCATTTACCTTTTTAGTAAAAGGCGAGCTTTTAAGCCTGAGAAATCACCCCGTAAATGCACACATTTAATTGCACGTGTTAATATGTATGCTTACACAGTATTAAAAGACAGTCAAAAATTAATGTCATTTACCTTCGTTCCCGCGTTTGACTCGTGCTGTAAATCTCTTCCTTGTTTTTAGTTCACGTGATTACGTAGGAGGCGTGATGACGCGATACGTGACTCCGCCTCCTCCATTAGAGTATATGGACAAAAAATATGTTCCAGTTATGACCATTACGCGTAGAATTTCGAAATGAAACCTGCCTAACTTTTGTAAGTAAGCTGTAAGGAATGAGCCTGCCAAATTTCAGCCTTCCACCTACACGGGAAGTTCGAGAATTAGTGATGAGTGAGTGAGTCAGTCAGTCAGTCAGTCAGTCAGTCAGTGAGTCAGTGAGGGCTTTGCCTTTTATTAATATGTAGTGATTGGTTTTAGAATCCCGTTGTTGATTTCGACTTCAGCGCTCACAGTTTTGGTGCCCCGTGTGAGGACAGGGAGACGGCCAAGCGACTCCTTGAGCGAGATCGTCCAGAGGACCGGTAAAAGGACCGACACCGGCCAGGTCGGTAGGACCAGAAAAAGTTAGGACTGGCCTGCCTCGGGCGAATCCTGCGTAGAGAGCTCTTGACCTCCTCTGATTCTTCCTGAAAGTCGAGTGAACTGGGAACTTCCAGACGGGAGGAAAATTCTTGGTGAGTACCTGGGGTTTTCTTGACTGGGAAAGATAGTCTTAGCCGATTAAGGCACCTCCGGACGGAAATAAAGGTGCCAGAATAGTTAGTGAGTACACCCCTAGGAATTGAAAGAAATAATAAAGAAAGAAGGGGTTGGAAGAACAGAAAGTAGAAAAGGAGCACTTTTGATCTGGGCGTCGAATAAGTGAGGTGTTGTGAATGCTTAGTTAGTACGCTCCCTGGAATGGGACGGAGTCTTTTACCGGCTCAGAAAAATAAATAAAATAAGGCGGGGAGTGGTATGAATAGATAAGTGGGAAAACACCTCACGGGCGGGACATCAAAGCACTGTTGCGGGAGGGCGAGACTCTTGCCTCCACGGTCTGGTCATATTCCTGCTCCAACGGGTTAATCTGCTGTGGACACCATAAGCGGTAACCAGCTGTTAGACGACTGAAGAAGGGGTCGGCTCTGACAAGTCAAAGCCCCAGACTCAGTAGTCAGCAAGACTGTTAGTCCGCTACAGCCACGAAACAGCAGATATTGATCCGGGTAACGGAAGGGACCGGAGGCAGAAAACCGCAGGGGGTGTAACAGTATCCAGTAATGGGAAAAACAAATAGTAAACCGGTCAAGATCCCTTTAGGAAATCAAAGGTCTCTGTTGGAAGGATTATTTTCGGAGGGCTTACCAACCCCCAGTAAGGGTCCAAAAGGAGGTTCACCCAGAAAATTAGTGGAAAAGAAAACAGGGTTAGATTTTAAGAGAGCGTGTAAAAAGTGGAATAAACAAAGCGGTGGTAGATGGCCAATTCAGGGAACTGTAGATATTTTAGAAATCCAAGAAATTAGAAAAATTCTATGCAGGAATACCCAAAGCTGTTGGCAAAGGGGTCCCTATAGGATGGATATGTTTGATAGATGGGAACTTGTAATTAAAGATCGGGCAATTGAGGCAATGCAGAAGCGCAATGAGACGCTTTCTGCTGAAGTTAAGACCCGAAAAGAAAAAGAAGAGATGTTGCTAGCATTACAAAAGACCAAGATAGAGCCAGATTCAGACAATAGGCGAAAGAAATCCGATAAAAAGAATCCCCTTTATCCAATGATTCACTCCCCACCTCCTTATCAACTCCCACCTCCTCCTCCTGTTCCAAATGCTCCACCGGCTCCTCTAGTAGCTGATGATCCACTCGGAGCGGATTCACTGTTTCTCTATGACTCGTCTTCTCATTCAGACCCGGATGACGAAGACCAAGGGGCCCGGTCTGTAGGCAATACTAAATCCCAGCCACATATTTCACTTCAATCTCCGATATCTAGTCATACAAGAAGCCAAACATCACAAGCCCGCAGAGGCTCCCAATCGGGATTCAGCTTTATGTCCCCAATGCATCAGAATCCCGGAGCCGAGCTTTCTTGTCCTTTAATACAAGTCCCCAATCCCAGGCACAACCCCAATCAGCCCGCAGGAGCTAATAATCCCACCACTATTATGATACATCGAAATTGGGACGTCCAAGAATTAAAAGATGTGGTGTCTGAACTGCCAGATCCCAAGGGAGTCGGCGGCTTAAAAATTGTGGAATCACTTCAGCAGTTGGACGACATGTATAAGCCAAATGCTGCAGAGTGGACGCAAGTGCTGCGCCGAAAGTTAGGCACCACCTGGGCAACAGTAAATCATGGGACCAGAGGGGATGGTAATGCATGGAGATGGGATGAATCCTTGAATCGCGATGATCAGGAGCCCCAATTTTTAGAACAATGGGATTTATTAAAAACCGCGATTGCAGAAAAATACAAAAAGGGAACAGACTGGTCACTGATATCGGCTGCCAAGCAGCGGAAAGATGAGACGGTCGAGGAATGGGCTCACAGAATTCAAGACCTGATGGCTAATCATTCTGGTCTGCAAGACAGCGAAGATCGAAACCGTGCTGCCGTTCCCCCTTTCGTTTCGGGATTAAGAAGCGACATACAGAACAAGGTCCGAACGTCTTGTATAGGCTGGGAGAGTGCTACTTTTGAGGAAGTGAAACGCCATGCAGAGCATGCTGAAAGACAATGTAAACAAAAAGAATCGGATACGCAAACTAAACTGATAGCGGCACAGCTTCAGTATTACACTGGGGGAACGAGCAGGAGCAGAGGATTCCAAGGCCGTAACCGTGGCAACTCCTTCAGAGGGAGAGGGCGTGGAAGGGGAAATGGGCTCCAGCCCTCCACGTCCACCAACCCGTTCACCCAGATGTCTAACTCATCAGAACAGTCTCACACACCTTACACCTGCTACAACTGTGGTCAGCATGGCCATTTCAGACGCAACTGCCCAAACAAGCGTCCACCCCCACCACCTCCACTCTCGGAACCCAGTGATATTCCCTGGTCCTAGGAATTAGCAGGGACCCCCAGCCATTTTTTCCAGTTTCCCTTGCTCACCCGTCATGCTGATGCAGACCCTTTACTGACTTTGATAGTGAATGGTAAGGAAACTGTCTTCCTTGTGGACACTGGCGCTACTCGCTCAACTTTATCTTTGTTGGAGGTCCCTGCCTCAAAAGACACTGTGAAGGTCCTCACTGCCTCAGGACAACCTCATACTCTATCAGTATCCAAGCCTCTTCAAGTTCAACTTTCCACTGATAGTTCACCTTTGACACATCGATTCCTGTTAAATCATCTGTGTCCAGTTAACTTATTAGGAAGAGATCTCATGACTAAATTGTCTGTTTCAATCTCTGTATCTGAACAAGGATTCTATTGCTCCATTCCTAAGCTCCTGTGCCAAACTCTCCAACTCTCTTGCCCTTCTTTTGCTGCCTGGACCCTAAACATTTCCCCACACACCCTCCTCCTTAAAGCCCTCCATACATTCCCTTCCTGCATTTTTCCCCACCTCCAAGTCCCCGACACTCTCCACTGTACTGCCCAGTATTTCCCCACTGAAGTTGACATTCCTTGGTTAGAATCTTTTCTCTCCTCAGCTATTTGCCCAGACAGTCTTTACATCCCTTGCATTTTCATCTCACCCACTAAAGCTGCTGCTTCAGTACACCTCACACACTTACAGAACAATTTTTATCTAGGAGGTGC
Source organism: Erpetoichthys calabaricus (assembly GCF_900747795.2). Classification (NCBI taxonomy): domain Eukaryota; kingdom Metazoa; phylum Chordata; class Cladistia; order Polypteriformes; family Polypteridae; genus Erpetoichthys; species Erpetoichthys calabaricus. Next base: position 169,046,920 of record NC_041395.2, on the reverse strand, counting down.
AGTCCCCCATGTTTCCCTGGCTAAGTCTAACACCGCTCGCTGGGTTGAAATTGGGGACTGGGTTGAACAATGTCAAAATAGGACTGATTGGAACTTCGTCGCTCCAGGAATTTTTGACACCCCTGATCACCTGGTTACTAAGGTGTCAATCCAAATCGACCTGCCAGCCATTCGTTCCCTCTGTCACTCACCTCCTTCTCTGTATTCCTTACAAACAGACTCTTTTCCTTGGCTGTCTACAATTCCTGACATTCTGTGGTCTCAGGGAAAAAATGATTTGGCAGGATCGCAAATTGTGAACCCTTAGTGGTTTTCCCAAAGTCATCCTTCCGTCCTCATCGTGCACAATATCCTCTTTCTTCCGAGGCTGAACTCGGAATTGCTGCTGTACACAAGGACTTAGTTGAACGGGGAGCTATTATTCCAATTAAGTATTCCCCTGTTAACTCTCCTATTCTGCCAGTCAAGAAAGCGGATGGATCTTGGCGCTTCATCCAAGATCTCAGACAAGTCAATTCTGCTATCTTTCCTAGAGCTCTGATTGTACCTAATCCTTCCACTATTTTGTCTACAGTCCCTCCATCTGCATGTTATTTCTCAGTTATTGACCTTGCAAATGCTTTCTTTTCTATTCCTGTACACCCTGATTCACAATTCTGGTTTGCTTTTACTTTTCAAAATCGCCGCTGGACCTGGACCGTTATGCCACAAGGTTATACAGAGGCTCCTTGTGTATACGGACAGTCGCTTGCTCAAAACCTGGAAGGCTTCTGGCCTAACAGGGGAAGTGCATTAATACAGTACGTCGACGACTTATTGCTCTGTAGCGATACAAAGAAAGCATGCACGCAAGAAACGGAATTATTATTAAGATCTTGCGGAAAATGGCCACAAAGTCTCTAAGACAAAGCTGCAGCTAATTCAAACCACTGTCAAGTACTTGGGGCATGACATCACCTGTGGTACCAGAGCTCTGTCAAAAAAACGCATAACCACCATCCAAAATCTTCCAAGACCGGTCACAAAACAAGTTATGTCTATACCAGGCATTCTTGGTTATTGTCGACAATGGATCCTAAATTTTTCTGAAAGAGCACAGCCCTTACAAAATCTAGCTAACACTGCCGACCTTCCTCTTTCTGGCCGCATACAGTGGAATGAGCAGGCTGAAAAGGCTCTGTGTGATTTAAAAAGTGCACTTCTTTCTGCGCCTGCTTTAGGACTACCCGACTATTCTCGCCCATTCACTCTGTTCGTGGGCGAAAAGGGGGGATATATGAATGCAGTATTAACACAGCTCCATGGAGAAAAACAGAGGCCAGTAGCGTATTTTTCAAAAAAACTGGATCCAGTGGCTACGGGACTTCCGACTTGTCTTAGAGCAGTAGCAGCCACAACGGAGGCTGTGCTGGCAAGCACGGATATTGTACTTATGAGTCCCGTGACAGTAAAAGTGCCTCACGCTGTTCACTCCATTTTAGTTCTGGCCAAAACCTCACACCTCACTACTGCAAGGGCAATACACTATCAAAATGTACTCTGTACTTTGTCAAATGTCACTATTGAAAGATGTTCAACCCTGAATCCGGCTACCCTACTTCCCACTGAGGAAGAGGGTGAACCACATAACTGCCATGATGAGATAACAAAGGTCCTGAAACCCAGACCAGACCTCCAGGAAACTCCACTAAAAACAGGAGAAGTACTTTATGTGGACGGTTGTTCCCTGCGGTTGGACGACGGGACACTCTCCACTAGTTATGCAGTTGTCAAAGGAGACCACTTACTTGAAGCAAATCGAATCTCTTCTAGTTTTGGCGCACAAGCAGCTGAGCTAATAGCTCTCACCCGAGCTTGCCAGTTGTCCGAAGGGAAGGTCATAACCATTTACACAGATTCCAGATATGCCTTTGGAGTCTGCCATGACCATGGGGCATTATGGAAATTAAGGGGATTTAAAACCAGTACTGGTAAGCCCATACAACATCAGAAATTAGTGGAATCCCTTCTCGAAGCTATAACAAAACCATTACACCTGGCAATAGTTAAATGCCAAGCCCATACTGGGACACAAGACCCAGCCAGTCTAGGAAACAAACTGGCTGATCACTTTGCTAAACAGGCTGCCTATAATAACACACCAGTCTCTTTATTCCAACAGAAGGATGACAAAAACCCTGATAATCAAATTATTTCTTTACAGAGCGCTGCCACTGACCGAGAAAGGATAAAGTGGTCCAGAGAAGGATCCCTCTCTGCTGGGGTTTGGACCCATAAGCAAACTAACAAACCTTTCCTTCCAAAAGCTTCTTTTCCAGGAATGGCAAAAATTGCACATGGCCTGGATCATGCAGGAAAAGACGCTATGACTCAAGATGTCGAGCGACATTGGGAAACCACAGGGTTCTCTGCATATGCTGAACAATTCTGTCGACAGTGTGCCCTATGTCAAAGGTACAATATAGGCAAAGGAACTCAGGTAAGTCCAGCCGTTACCCCGAAACCAGTGGGTCCGTTTGAGCATCTCCAAATGGACTTTATTGAACTAACGCCGTCCAAAGGATATCGATATTGCCTTGTGATTGTTGATGTGTTCTCCCGGTGGGTAGAGGCTTTCCCCTCTAAACATGCTGATGCAAAAACTGTGGCTAAAGCTTTAATAAAAGAAATTATTCCAAGATGGGGAATACCACAGAAACTGCAGACCGATAACGGTACCCATTTTGTGAATTCCGTAATAAATGAGCTGACTACTTGGCTCCAGATAGATGTACATCATTACTGCAAATACCACCCCCAGAGTGGAGGTATTGTAGAAAGGTGCAATGGCACCCTAAAGTCAAAATTGGCAAAAATTTGTGAGCAGACAAACTTAACCTGGCCAGACGCTCTACCCCTGGCCTTGATAGGGTTGAGAGGAAGGGCACATCGGCAGTTGGGACTGTCGCCATTTGAAATTTTAACTGGACGTCCCATACCCATTGGCATGGTTATCGGAAATGTCACTTTGCACACTGTGGACAATGATCTTCTCTCCATTCTTACAGGTCTCCGAGCATCCCTGAAGGAAGTCCACGAACAGGTTAACAAGGCTTGGCGGACCAGTCCCCCACCGACGGAATTCCAGATCCCCCTTGGAACCTGGATATTGGTCAGAGACACCCGAAGGAAACATTGGCATCAACCTCGCTGGAGGGGACCATTCCAGGTGCTGTTATCTACACCTCACGCCGTTAAAGTCGAAGGACTTCCTGCTTGGATCCACATCTCACATTGCAAAAAATGGCAGTCTTAGTCCTGTTATTAATAACTTTTTCTGTCCCCTCAAATACGGGACAACAAACTCATGGGGACCTTCCCACACTAACTTTCCAAGTAAGGAAGACTGCCTCATTCCAGATTGACTTTTGTGCCATCGCTCCTTGTGGAACCGGCAGACATGACCAATGGACTAAGCCCGAAAAATATGTATGTGCAACTGCTGTCTCCACTCATTATGGCAGTAATTGCGAAAAATGGCAGTGGATATTTGCAAATACAGGTACCTATGACTGGGGTTATCGGCCCTGAAAGGCTCAGCAACATGATCTCAAAACAAGGTTCTCTATTATTAAGGGACATACTAGCGGAACATGCTCACATGATAATTGTAACCCGTTAATTATTACTTTAAAAAATCCATCACTCTATGATGGGGGTGTTTACATATTAGGGGCAGATGATTCTGGAAGAGATCCTCTTGGGAAATTCATTATTCAAGTCACAGCACCAAAGTCCGATTCTGTCACTCCTACCTCCTTGACCTCCCCTACTACTGTCCTTCCAGATGACTCCCCATCACACCCTGTGCAGTACTTAAATATTACTTCCTTGTCATCCACCTTTGCAGTTGAAACTGGTTATGGGGACCAGAACCGATGGCTCCAATGGGTATTTTACTCTGCTAAACAGGTGAACCAGTCAAATTGCTATGCCTGTGCCACAGCCAGACCACACCTGGCCACAACCCCTTTCCCCTTAACTGACCCATTACACCCTGCAGGTCTCTCTTGTGTGTTGCAGCTGTTCTCCTCTCCGACTCCCCCTAAGGACCTCTTATGCACATCCCTACACCACCTCTTCCCTCCCTTTCCCCCCATGACCCCGCCGATGTACCGCTCATATAGGGCCAACTATACTTGTTTTTTACGAGAAGGCCCAGACTCATCGAACTTCATTGGTAGACTACCACCTGAATGGTGTCAACAAACCTATGATGTCACCCCTGGCACAAGCACCCAAAAAAATCTTTCTCATTCCTGGTTTTCCTCCCATAGTTCCCCACGTGCCGATATATGGTGGATGTGTAAAAAGAACATGTTACTCTCAATCCTTCCCTCTGACTGGAGTGGCTGTTGCGCCCTAATCCAATTACTTATGCCTTTCCACATCCTACCTCTTCACTCGTCTGATTCAGTTCGTCCAGATAAAACTCGGAACCGTCGGGCTACCCTTGAAATGTTCGATTCTACTGTATATATAGATGGTATCGGAGTCCCCAGAGGTGTTCCAAACCGATATAAAGCACGTGATCAAGTGGCCGCTGGATTCGAATCAATTATATTCTGGTGGTCAACAATAAACAAAAATGTAGATTGGATTAATTATCTTTATTACAATCAACAGCGTTTTCTAAATTTTACTCGCAAAGCCATCGAGGGCATCCATGAACAACTTGATAAAACTTCTCTCATGACCTGGCAAAACCGGATAGCACTTGATATGCTTTTAGCTGAGAAAGGAGGTGTATGTGCCATGTTCGGGGACAATTGCTGTACCTTCATCCCTAATAACACCGCTCCTGATGGCTCAGTAACTCGTGCACTTGCTGGTCTTACTGCCCTTTCTGTAGAACTTGCAGAAAATTCTGGTATTTCCAATCCCCTTGATGAACTATTTGAAAGGTGGTTCGGAGTTTGGGCTGGATGGTGTAAGACTATTTTCACCACTGTCCTAATTTCCCTTGCAATTATGGTTATTTGTGGTTGCTGCCTCATCCCCTGTATTCGCGGCCTCCTTCAGAGGCTAATTGACACCTCTCTCACAAAAGCCTATTTTCTCCATGCCCACAATTCCCAGGACCCTGATTACAACCATTTACTTCCGGAATCCTCACCTCCTTTAGAATATGAGGATACTGTACCCGATGATTGGGTCTGATCATTTTTATGTGCACATTTTATGTGCAAAGAGGGGAACTGAGAATGCAGAAAAAACATTATTAACTGTAATGTTTATAAGTATCCATCTAACCATCCATTTTCCAACCTGCTATGTCCTGGCTGCAGGGTTGCGGGGGTCTGCTGGAGCCAATCTCAGCCAGCACAGGGCACAGGGCAGGAGGCAGACACCGGGCGGAGAGCCAGCCTGCCACAGATGATTATAAGTATTTAACTCACAAAATACCAATAACTGAATTTGTATTAATCATGCTGCAGAGAACTATATGATTTTATCTGCATTTAGATAGGAAATTAATTATGTTTATGCACAGAATATGAGACTGATTTAATTTTTCTATGTGAAAGTGCTAACTTTTTGATATTAACAGAACACCCTGTGATATTATAATTCAATGTGATCTTTCTTTACTCTTGTTTAATATTACAGTATAAGAAAACAAGTCACTTATGAATTAATAAATAAGAATTATTAATCTAATCAAACAAATATAATCTAATGAAGATATACAAATTAAAAGAATGTAATCTCTTTATAATTAATGCAATGAACTTTGAGAAAACTGCTTAAAATGGGTTGTACTGAGACGGGCACATTCTTTAGATAATGTAGGTGCCTGGTACTGCTGTTGTTTTTCTGTACTCCTATGTCATAAATTTAAGATGTTCCCTAATCTACGGACGACCTCAAAATGAACTGTTATGTTTTTTTCTGTTCTCTCTTTAGCTAAATGAACAAGCTAGGTGATCAAAGGGGGAACTGTTGTTTTTTTCTTTGCAGTCTGCCCGCATTCTCCAACAGGGCAGTCTCAGTTTTTTACTCACCAAGAAAAAAAGAATAAAGAAATTGTTTTTTATTAAAAATTGGTTTTAGACTCCCGTTGTTGATTTCGACTTCAGCGCTCACACTTCTTAAATACAAGACCCATATAAGGCACTTTGAGAAGCAGAACAAATAACTTTTATTTGATGTGCTATAATGTGAACTCTTGCTGTTAAGATCCAGGTATTTCATGTAATTAGGTTGGAATTCTTTGATTTGCCTTTTCAACTTGTCAGATGTGGAAGAAAATTATGAACACAGACACCCCCACTGGAATGCCCCGATTTAAGCAATAAAACACAGGCAGGAGAAAGCGTCAGTCGTTATTCTTTATCTAAATCTCCGAAGAGGTAAGTGCATTACATATTAGCCACATGTTAGCCAAATGCTACAAAGAAAAAAGTGTCCTCTGCTCTATATTTATACAATTCACTGATTAGGTCACTACTCAAAAAAAGGACTTCATTACATAATCAGAAAACTTTTAACATGTTTGGTTACACCTAGTTGCTAGCGGGACATTGCAGATGTTGATACCTTAAATGACCACAATTTGATTGATAGTCCTGTTTGCTTAGGATGTACACGATATTTTAAATGTATTATTTTTATTTTAGGGGATGTGTGAGTTTCTCCACATGCACCAAGTTTCTCATGGTTTATAAAAAAAGAACAATGGCCTATATATATATATATATTAAATATATATATATACAGTGCATCCAGAAAGTATTCACAGCACATCACTTTTTCCACATTTTGTTATGCTACAGCCTTATTCCAAAATGGATTAATTTCATTTTTTTCCTCAGAATTCTACACACAACACCACATAATGACAACGTGAAAAAAGTTTACTTGAGGTTTTTGCAAATTTATTAAAAATAAACTGAGAAATCACATGTACATAAGTATTCACAGCCTCTGCTCAATACTTTGCCGATGCACCTTTGGCAGCAATTACAGCCTCAAGTCTTTTTGAATATGATGCCACAAGCTTGGCACACCTATCCTTGGCCAATTTCGCCCATTCCTCTTTGCAGCACCTCTCAAGCTCCATCAGGTTGGATGGGAAGCGTCGGTGCACAGCCATTTTAAGCTCTCTCCAGAGATGTTCAGTCGGATTCAAGTCTGGGCTCTGGCTGGGCCACTCAAGGACATTCACAGAGTTGTCCTGAAGCCACTCCTTTGATATCTTGGCTGTGTGCTTAGGGTCATTGTCCTGCTGAAAGATGAATCGTCGCCCCAGTCTGAGGTCAAGAGCGCTCTGGAGCAGGTTTTCATCCAGGATGTCTCTGTACATTGCTGCAGTCATCTTTCCCTTTTTATCCTGACTAGTCTCCCAGTTCCTGCTGCTGAAAAACATCCCCACAGCATGATGCTGCCACCACCATGCTTCACTGTAGGGATGGTATTGGCCTGGTGATGAGCGGTGCCTGGGTTCCTCCAAACATGACGGCTGGCATTCACACCAAAGAGTTCAATCTTTGTCTCATCAGATCAGAGAATTTTCTTTCTCATGGTCTGAGTGTCCTTCAGGTGCCTTTTGGCAAACTCTAGGCAGGCTGCCATGTGCCTTTTACTAAGGAGTGGCTTCCGTCTGGCCACTCTACCATACAGGCCTGATTGGTGGACTGCTGCAGAGATGGTTGTCCTTCTGGAAGGTTCTCCTCTCTCCACAGAGGACCTCTGGAGCTCTGACAGAGAGACCATCGGGTTCTTGGTCACCTCCCTGACTAAGGCCCTTCTCCCCCGATCGCTTGCTTTAGATGGCTGGCCAGCTCTAGGAAGAGTCCTGGTGGTTTTGAACTTCTTCCACTTACGGATGATGGAGGCCACTGTGCTCACTGGGACCTTCAAAGCAGCAGAAATTTTTCTGTAACCTTCCCCAGATTTGTGCCTCGAGACAATCCTGTCTCGGATGTCTACAGACAATTCCTTTGACTTCATGCTTGGTTTGTGCTCTGACATGAACGGTTAACTGTGGGACCTTATATAGACAGGTGTGTGCCTTTCCAAATCATGTCCAATCAACTGAATTTACCACAGGTGGACTCCAATTAAGCTGCAGAAACATCTCAAGGATGATCAGGGGAAACAGGTTGCACCTGAGCTCAATTTTGAGCTTCATGGCAAAGGCTGTGAATACTTATGTACATGTGCTTTCTCAGTTTTTTTTATTTTTAATAAATTTGCAAAAACCTCAAGTAAACTTTTTTCACGTTGTCATTATGGGGTGTTGTGTTTATATATAATATATATTATATATTATAATATAATATATACATATATATATTATGATCCAGCTAGGTACAAAAACAGGATACTTATTATTTATGGCATTATGGCATAACCATTCTTCTGTAGTACTAACATATTTCTCTTAAGGGGTTATATAAAATATCAAGGAATACATTTATCATAGTGAATAATGAAATAACAGCATCAGCTTTTATGCATTAGCTCAGAAGGATATAAGACTCAGACACATGCTGGGTGCATATTGGAGCAGGTTTCGAATTCAACTCTTACACAGAATACTTATTTTAGAAAAATAAAGTATCTGCATAACAGATTAATGTTGTGTCCTTTTTCCTTATTTAACATAATCAGAAATCATGGAAAAAATATTTTTTGCTATTTTGTGAATGCATAATGACTCAGAACTATCACCAAAATGTCTTGTGAAATTAAAAACATAGAAATGAAAGCGGGCACTAATTTGTATCTAGGATTAAAATGTAACAGATCCTGTCCTGTATAGTCCCCTCTCAAGCCACTGATCATCTTAAGGTCTGTACACGGCACTGCCTTTTTAAATCATTTTATGAATAGAGAATTCTGTTTTTTTTGTGAACTTTCATTTGAAGGTTGCAGTTCACCTTCTTTTAAGCAACTGTTCATGAGTCATAAGCACTTCACTCTTTGAAGACTTGCTGTGAGCAAAAAACTAAAATACATGAATAAGAAGGAACATTAAAAACCACATATGGTATAAATGTACATGCAGCACTCAAAATATTTAATCTACTGCATATTCAAATATATTATAATATATTCTTATTCTTATTGTAAAAATTCAAGTTCAAAGTTTTGACTAAACTGACCACCCTACAGTAGTAGCAGCACTGTATGAGTGAGGAGGTGGGATTTCTGCTCCACATGGGTCTGGCACGCGTGTGTATGTGGTAGTCCAAGGGAATTAACTTGCAGCCAAAAAATGAGGGAGCAAAAGTGCATCTGATATGGATACTACAGTAAACAAAAATTGGTACCATTTCAAAATTGGTATGTATTAATAAATCAATATGTCTTACAACACTACTTCAGACTATATAAAATCCATATTGTTATTATTATTACCCTTTGTCTTGTGCATTATCCACTGGGTCTTACAAAATCAGACTTGGTTACAATTGTTTGAAAACGTTTTTCTTTATAGTTGGAGTAAAGTAAGGTTTAAACAGTGCTGTGAGAGTGGGAACTGAACCAGCAAGCTCATTATTTAACAGTATATGAAAAAGACAAATATACAAAAAGAAAAAAAAATACTGTACATCGTGAATCAAGATTAACAATGTCACCTTTGATATACAATAAAATAAAGAATAAAACACAACCTGGAGTAACATTTTGAAAATATCAATAACGAGTTTTAGAAGAGAGTGTTTTAGGGATGAATATTTGCTAACAGTTGTTCTGAACAATTAATAAACAAATGCCATACTTGTCAAAACAAAATAAAAGTAATCTTGCTTGTTGGAGTACCGGTACTTCAAAAATGCTATGCTTCTAATATCAACCAATATGCCACAAAAACAAATTACAGATACTGACCAGTCATTAATTAGGATGTCGGGTTGAAAGTCATCAAGGAAATGCTCTTCAAATCCTTCTTTGAGCAAGTCGACGCACTGCGTCTTCTTGCACCACCTGCAAAAAAACAGACAACTCTTGCTCACTCATGATTTAAACACAAAACAAAGAAAATGAAAAATAAAAAACAAGGCAGTCTCCCTCTGAAGCTCAGTAGGTTAATAACAATTTAGTTTGATGATTCTTCTTCAGCTGGTAATTAAAGTTAAGTCTACATTAAGAAACACAAAATTATCATTGAAGACTTAGTAATGTAGGCATTACTTAACCAAAATGTTTTCTTACAATTAACTTCTTGTGCTCTAAACACTTGTTTGTAGCTTTTATAGTTAAGAGACATGAAGTGCAGTTTCTATGTATTTACTTAGTGCGGGTTGCTTTTTGCTCTTTTGGCCCATGGGAAAAAAGCTGGATAATGTGTTTAAGAAAATGTTTCAAAATAGGTAAAAAGAAAAAAAAATGAACTGAAAAAAGTAACAGTACACACTTGGCTCTAATTACTGCCTGAAGCAAGTGGCTAAGTATGCTGTGACTACTAGCAGAATGAACACATTATTAATTTGAAGTTTGCCAATTTGTAACATTACACACAGCAATTCAGCAGTCACTCTATTAAATGTCACTCAGCTGTGGTCATCTGGCACAGTACTAATATCTGCTACATCATTGAAGATGGTCATTATCTCATGCAACACTGAAGAGGAGGAGTGCGCCATGCGGTTATGGGTGACAAGAGCAGTCAATTTAATCCATTAACTTGTCTTAAAAAAATCCTCAGTTTACCGCCTCAAAGTAATTGAGAAATGGCAGACAGAAAATAAAGCACAGATGAGGATCCAAACAGAAAGTGTCAGTTACATTAGGCTCTTGCACTTTAAAAGAAAATGCAGTTGTCTGTCGACACTGTAACACAAGATTAGCATATGATCTAAAAGACTCAACCTGACACAACAAGGTGCACTATGGCTACATTTGGAAGAGTGAAACAGTACAACTTTGTTAGTTTATTATATCAGCTACAGATGTCTCCTGGCTCTAGATATTTAATTCACCTAGTTTAAATGATAATGACAAACCTAGACAAATGTTGCATCCATTACATGAAACTGTAAATATGTTCTAGCCTCAGACATTACAGCTGATGGCTCCAAACCTGTCTGACAAGGTTTCTGTTAGTGCTGCAGGAGTGTACAGGGTGTATGTAAAGTGGAGAAGGTGTCTAAAATTTGTGTGTGAGTAAACACACAAATACACACACATATATACAGGGTAGGATTCAAAAGTAATGAGCCTGATTTTGTTCTGACGCGAACGTACCTCGCCGCGCGCCCCACTTGCCAGCGACGGCAACGGTGGGTGTTGGCTTCACAACGCAATGGAGCTCCTACCGCTCCGAGCTTTCGGAGCGGTAGGATCGGCCTTGACGGGAACCCCTGTGTGGTAGTGCGTTACACGGCGGAATGGAAAGTTCGTTAGAGCAACGGTACGCGTTGAAGACGAAGACCATGCTCATTGCCTTCTTCGGAGTGAAGGGGATCATCCACTACGAGTTTGTCCTGCAAGGACAGACTATGAATGCTGCTTACTACTTGGAAGTTCTGAAAAGGCTGAAAAGAAGCGTCGCGCGCAAGTGAAGGGACATCAAGGACAGCTGGAAGCTTCACCACGATAACGCACCCAGCCACACCGCCTTCATCGTGAGCGCCTACCTGGCCCGGGTGAACGTTCCGGTGGTCCCCCAGCCTCCCTACAGTCCAGACGTGTCGCCTTCTGACTTCTTCTTGTTTCCGTGCTTAAAATCAGCGCTGAAAGGAAAACGCTTCGACTCGATCGAGGACATCCAAGCAAACGTCAAGGCAGCCCTTGCAGCCATCCCGGAACAGGCCTACGTGGACACCTTCGAGTCATGGAAAAGCCGCCTACAAAAGTGTATTGATGCAGGAGGTGCCTATTTTGAAGACTATTAATTAGTTGTACCGATTTGCTCAATAAATTTGTCTTTTTGAACAAAGGCTCATTACTTTTGAATCCTACCCTGTATATATATATATATATATATATATATATATATATATATATATATATATATATATATATATATATATTCTAGCTGTACCCCGTGGCTTTGCCCACATAGTAATGAAACAGAAAAAACTTTAAAAATTATTAGACGTTGGCACTATACCTGACAGTGTTCAGCTCTGACAGGAAAGTGTTCCCCGCGTGGGGAGCATAAGCACATGGCCGTGATATCTCTGGCAATCAGCAGCTACCCTCTAAAACACACGTAGCTCTGATCTCTCTCTCAAAAACGTCAGACATCCTTAACAATCTGTAGATGATAATGTCTGTTGAGCAAACAGGTATCGCTAGCTAAGTAAAGACAATGTGCACTCCAACATGTGGCGAAACACAGACTAAGTCGAACAGAGGCTGGTGAGTGAATGAGGAAGGCCCCGCCCCCCTGTTCTCACCCCACAGCCACTGTCTTGGATTTCCATAAATACATCGGTTCCGCAAGCGAACTATGGTACTTAGCGTGATGAGAGAAATCACAAAATCAACTGGAAAGTTCAAGCAAATTATAGAAAACAGCCAGATCTAAATCCATTAAGATAATTCTCTCATGAAAAGCGGACAGACATACAGACAGAATGTGCTTAGACCACGAAATTTTTAAAACCGTTTCTTAGTGAGCACCTATGGGCTAAGGGTAACCTACATTCCAAATTTCAAGTCACAAGTCCTCATGGTTCGGGAGATTTCGTGATGAGTGAGTCAGTGGTATTTGGCGTATATATATATACTAGCAAAATACCCGTGCTTCGCAGCGGCAAAGTACTGCTTTAAAATTTTTATTAAGACGACTAGGGGGCTTCGCCCCCTGCTCGCTTCGCTCGCCAACCCCCGTGTTTGGTTTTCCTGATACACACTTTTAAGATTTTTTTTTTCTTTGAATTGTTGTTATTTCATTAGTTTCACTTTTATTTCAGAACTTCTGTAAAAACAATATTTGTAATCTTGCGAGTCCCAATATGCTGAATCTTTTTAATGAGTTCAGGATAGGTTTCTTGGTTTGGAATTTCAGCACAGACAAAGCGATCTACATCATCAGCAGTTAATATTTTTTTTTACAAAGTAAAAAAGTAAGTAGAGTTCTGTATTGGACTCCTGTCTGTAAAGTCATGCTATTTTCCTCTCACAGTTCCAAAGGTACATGAGGTTACCAAGGTGATACCCCAGCTTTTGTCTAGGTTTTTGTACAAGTGCTAGACAGAACGTTTTTGACTCCTGGGGTAAATGTAGCTTTTTAAATAAGCAGACAGATAAAAATATATACACTAACAAAGTAACCAATAAATGTATGTGCGGTAAACTCCGTTTTTGAAATTCTTAAGATTCTTTATTTGTCACATGCATAGTTATACAGGACAACACGCAGTGAAATGCATCCTGATCCGCTTATCAAAAACTGTGCAAAGTTAGAAGAATATCAGTTAGATTAACAAAAAGTCATAGATTGAAAGATAACAGTATAGTAGAACATAGTAAATAAGTAAAATTATGTGAATAAATTAGAATTAAGTGTTAAGGTGCAATAGTGTAGTAATTATTGTGCAAAACCACAGTTAGACTGGTGCATAGTTAAATGAGGCAGTTTGTTTGTTTGCGCTACTGCGATCTTTACTTTCTTTTTTTATATTTTAATTTTCCTACTTTCATATCCTTTAACTTTCTCCACATGTGTATAGCGCTGTTTTTTTTTTGAGCCTTTCTAATTTCACTGGTTTCATAGTCTCTAACCTGCTCTGCATGTGTTTAGTGTCAATGTTTGTAAACGTCTTTATGAAGTTCTACTTTGTCATTTTACTCATTGTCTTTTCATTCTGAGCCGTACGAACATAATAAATCCTCAATACAATATAAAAAAAAAATTCTAGAAGTACGGAGAAGAATTTCACATTAGATGATATCACATAATATGATTTGGATTTGTTTTAAGTCCTGGAGACCTCATTCATCAAGCTGCCTCCCCCATTTTGCCATTCAACATCTGAAATAGCGCTAATCTGATGAAAGGACCCCTCATTCCCACGTCCCCATTCATCAGGGATGACTTTACCTTAGGCAGGCAATCTACAATTTAAAGAGATTGTTATTTTCTTGTGAATTGTTACATATGCATTATTTTCACTTTTACTTTAAAACCTTTTCTAAAAACAATACTTGTTTCTTTATTTCCTGCCCCGCGCATGGTTACATCTCTTTCTTCCCAGACGTATAATGCTGCTCGTGTTGTGAAGGGTGTTGCTGCTGAACGTATGCTAAGGGTATGCGCCTTTGGATCATTTGCTGTCTTTTTGGTGCTTGCTAGCTGCCTCTTCTGCCTGTTGCATGTCGTTGTTTTAAGAGCTGGGAACACATGATGTTTGCCTGCCAAAAGCAATCCAACAACTGCTAGCTTAGAGGTCTGTTGACTTGTTTTAAATGCTGGCTTCACTACCTGGTCTCATGTGACTTTGTAAAAGCAATACCTGTCTTTTATTTCTGGCCCCGGGCGTGGTTGAATTTTTTCTTGCACGATGTATAACGCTGCTCGCGTTCGTTTGGGGTAGCTGCCGTCGCGCTACCCTTCGATCTTTTTAAAACCTGTACAGCCGCTGTCCTTTTTGCTACGTCCCTGGGACAATCTCTTGGCACCAAGTCTCATGTTTACGGTCCCCGCGAGGTACACCGTGGTAAGTCTCCTTGGTCTCGCGGGTCTTTAAAATGTCTTTCGAGATTATCACGTATCGTAGCCTTGCATTTGCTTTCCATTCCAGGATTTCCTTTTATATATAGAGAGAAAGTAAACCTTTTTAAACTGAGGGAAAATATACCAATAATTATTTGTAAAGGATCTCTTTGTATATCACGTTGTCAATTCAGCCCTCCGGTTGTAATGTGACCAAACTGTGCGCTGAGCTTACTCTTGAGCATGCAACTTATAGTTGGCCATGTGAAAAGCAATCTTGCCTCAAATAAATGCCAACCTTTTGTAGGGTCTGTCCCTGAGACTTATTAATTGTCATTGCGAAGCAGAGCCTTACTGGAAATTGGAGGTGTTTGAATTGAAATGGGTTTCATTGATATCTTCGCATCCAGCTTTTGAGAGTTTAAACATTCATAAACATCAAAGTGTCCACTACTCAAATCGTCACCTGTGAATCTAAGATGTTTAAGAGGCATTGGCGGTTGTCCAAAGGTGTAAAATATTTGGTCATTTCGGTACACTTGAAAGCGACAACAGAACAATTCAGCGGCAGCCATCAACTCACATGCAGAACCATAGGTGAAGGGCTTAAGCATTTCACTCTTATAGTGCTCCCTCCTGTACCGTCATCAGTCCACACTTTGAACCTGTCCCAGTCATTCAATACATAAGACACAATGTTCCTCCGGATATCAAAAGTGAGCCAATATGTAACACAGAGAATGGAAAAGGCAGTAGCCATCTCCGGGCATGGAAACCACTCGGTAAGTGACAGTTCTTTGATCGATGGTGATCACCTCGATAAGACATGTTAATGGGGGTACGGTTGGAACGATAAAGGAAATGGGTACATGAACAATGTAAACTAAATCTAAAATACCTACACAATAACTATAATTGTAATAAATGAACAATAAAACAGCGGAGAAGCTGTGGATTAAATAAAAAGGCTGCAGTTATCAGCAGGGAGATGTGAATACCGTGGCGAAGCAAGGAAGGGAATGAAGAGACCGGAGCGACGGATGGCCTTATATAGGCAGGCAGCCAACTACGTGGGAGGCGTGGGAATGGGGGAAGCCAACGCCGCCTCACACGGCGACCGAGCTGCAGGCTATGGACATATATATGTACGTAAGTAGGATTCAGTTAGCGTTGGGAACCCGCGTACCAAATTTCTTGAAGATGGGCCCATAAGCAACAAAGACCGTTGAAAGTTCAATATGACGGCCGACAGTGGAGTCATACCACCGAAATAAGTACGTACAGTGATCCCTCGCTATATCGCGCTTCGCCTTTCGCGGCTTCACTCCATCGCGGATTTTATATGTAAGCATATTTAAATATATATCGCAGATTTTTTGCTGGTTCGCGGATTTCTGCGGACAATGGATCTTTTAATTTCTTGTACATGCTTCCTCAGTTGGTTTGCCCAGTTGATTTCATATTGGCAGATGGCTGAGAAGCTAGATTGCTTACTTTTCTCTCTCTCTTGCGCTGACTATCTGTGATCCTGACGTATGGGGATTGAGCAGGGGGGCTGTTCGCACACCTAGACGATACGGACGCTCATCTAAAAATGCTGAAAGATTATCTTGACGTTGCTATCTTTTGTGCAGCTGCTTCCTGAAACGACATGCTGCACAGGGCTTCGCATACTTAAAAGCTCGAAGGGCACGTATTGATTTTTGACTGAAAAACTCTCTCTCTCTCTCACGGAGGGGGTGTGAGCTGCCGCCTTCAACAGCTTTGTGCCGCGGTGCTTCGCATACTTAAACGCCAAACAGCCCTATTGATTATCCTCTGCATTTATGACAGTCTCTGCTCCTGACTCCTTTGAAGAGGAAGATATGTTTGCATTCTTTTAATTGTGAGACAGAGCTGTCATCTCTGTCTTGTCATGGAGCACAGTTTAAACTTTTGAAAAAGAGACAAATGTTTGTTTGCAGTGTTTGAATAACGTTCCTGTCTCTCTACAACATCCTGTGTTTCTGCGCAAATCTGTGACCCAAGCATGACAATATAAAAATAACCATATAAACATATGGTTTCTACTTCGCAGATTTTCTTATTTCGCGGGTGGCTCTGGAACGCAACCCCCGCGATGGAGGAGGGATTACTGTACATCGGTTTCGGTTAGCGCAGGGAAGCCGCCTACCAAATTTCGTGAAGATGGGGCCATAAATAAGAAAGTTTAACATGGTGGATGTTGTCCACCGTTATGAACGTTACGCGTAGAATTTCTAAATGAAACCTGCTTAACTTTTATATATACATATACATATATATATACATATATATATACACATATATATACATATATATATATATATACATATATATACACACATATATACATATATATACACACATATATACATATATATACACATATATATACATATATATACATATATATACACATATATACATATATATTCACATATATATATATACATATATATAGCTGATTACCCAGTGGCTTCGCTCACTGAGTGCAAGAGAAAAAAATAAAATGTAGTATGTATAAAATAAGTTTGTTAATTGCCAAATTTATTTTTCCACAAATAAAGAGCACTTACAACTACATAGAAATCAATATAAACAACATTAACATCATTATCATATGAGAATATGAAGTAATATATAAGAAGCACATTGCATATAAATATAAATTAAACAGTAAAATTTTCTTCTATAATACGCTACCGTGGCTATTCGTTTGTCTGTCCAGGATTTTAAATCACCTGTAGCTCACAAACCGTTTCATCTATTGACTTGAAATTTGGTACACATATACTACGTCACGTGTACTATTCGCTTTCAGGGTGATGATTTTATTACTCTTTTTATCTTTATTTTATTTTATTGTAGAATCAACTCACAGCTGTGCGCACCATACTAAGTTATCGCAACACAAAAACTAACTTAATCAGTTTTAACGGGAAAAGATGCCGACGAAAGAAGAGAAGCAGCGGGACGCTAGGGTGAAGAGCTGCTCATTAAGCAGCAAGCGCATCAACCTCTGAGCAAACGAACAGTAAACGTACAGAGAAAGAGGATAAATAACATGAATGCTCATGTGTATTCACTCCACGTTATCGTGCAGTGCGCTGTTACTGGTATTTTGATAAAAGAATTTGAACAATATATAAGAAGCGTATAAATTATTAAACAGTAAAACATTAACATTTAAGAAGTAAAGATACATTGAGTACTACTGCAGTGCTTTCGGGTATAGTACATTTTTTGTTTGCCCATTACATGCATAAATGTATACATTTTTTGGTGTACCTACCCGAGAACACGCGACATGACCCGGCAGTTAAAAGTTTCTCGCTCCAGCAATTTGAACTCTGTTACAAAGTCTCGTTTATACCTCGTGTCTTCTCATTAAACTTGTATCTCGCGAATATGGTATTGCAAACGGCAGCTGGAGCGTTTCTATAAACTCAATTTAAACTTACGGTTTACACCGTGCTTTTAAGATGCATAGTACGCGACACGTGTTTCGCCGTAATTGTGGGCTCATCAGGCGTACACACTCACTGCACTTCCTTACGGGAATTGAACCTCGTCAGCGCTAGAGGCGAAGCCCCTAACATTGTGCCACGGCGTGTGGTTCGTTCATTTGACAGCATGTAGATCGGGGCAATTACATTGCAGGCATTCGTAGTCTGATTCACAATCTGATTGTATGGGTGGTTACCTACCAGGTAACGCTTGTGGTTGGTCAGCAAGCCGGCTAACTTCTGCCACGGTGCCCTCTTTCAGTTGTGAGAAGCAGATCATAGAATGGTTGAAATATTTTAATATATATAGCAAAATCCCCACGCTTCGCAGGGGCTAATATGGTATTGCAAACGGTAGCGGGAGCGTTTCTATAAACTTAATTTAAAGTTTCGGTTTATACCGTGCTTTTTTTCATTATGTTTTCGTACCTTATCAATTGTGTAATGTGTTTTTTGAACAGGTTTGATTGATCGAAGTGATCACTCCTGCTGCGTTCAGTCACTTCACATGAGCCGGTCTCTTGTGTGATGTTGCGATGTCCACGGGTTTATTTAATGTTAGCTAAGACCCGGCAGTTAAAAGTTTCTCGCTACAGCAATATTAACTCTGTTACAATGTGATCCAAACTGTCGTTTATACCTCGTGTCTTCTCATTAAACTTGTATCTCGCGAATATGGCATTGCAAACGGCAGCGGGTCAGTTCACGTGCTTACGTGGGAGGCGTGATGACGCGATATATTTTGATATATATCAAAATACCCGCGCTTCGCAGTGGCGAAGTACTGCTTTAAAATTTTTATTAAGAAGAAAAGTAAACCTTTTTAAACTGTGGCTTTGCCTCTTGCGCTGACGTCGCCTGTCCGCTGTTTTATAAACGAACGCCATATAAGGCCATCCTTTCTCCTTCACAGTCAGTTCACGTGATTACGTGGGAGGCGTGATGACGCGATACGCAACCCCCGCAACCCCGCCTCCCACGGCCAGTGAGTTGCAGTCCATTACTGTATATGGCCAAAAAAGAGGTTCCAGTTATGACTGTTACGCTTTGAATTTCGAAATGAAACCTGCCTAACTTTTGTAAGTAAGCTGTAAGGAATGAACCTGCCAAATTTCAGCCTTCCACCTACACGGGAAGTTGGAGAATTAGTGATGAGTCAGTCAGTGAGTGAGTGAATCAGTCAGTGAGGGCTTTGCCTTTTATTATTATAGATATATAGCAAAATACCCGCGCTTCGCAGCAGAGAAGTAGTGTGTTAAAGAGGTTATGTAAACATATATATACAGTGGTGTGAAAAACTATTTGCCCCCTTCCTGATTTCTTATTCTTTTGCATGTTTGTCACACAAAATGTTTCTGATCATCAAACACATTTAACCATTAGTCAAATATAACACAAGTAAACACAAAATGCAGTTTGTAAATGGTGGTTTTTATTATTTAGGGAGAAAAAAAAATCCAAACCTACATGGCCCTGTGTGAAAAAGTAATTGCCCCCTGAACCTAATAACTGGTTGGGCCACCCTTAGCAGCAATAACTGCAATCAAGCGTTTGCGATAACTTGCAATGAGTCTTTTACAGCGCTCTGGAGGAATTTTGGCCCACTCATCTTTGCAAAATTGTTGTAATTCAGCTTTATTTGAGGGTTTTCTAGCATGAACCGCCTTTTTAAGGTCATGCCATAGCATCTCAATTGGATTCAGGTCAGGACGTTGACTAGGCCACTCCAAAGTCTTCATTTTGTTTTTCTTCAGCCATTCAGAGGTGGATTTGCTGGTGTGTTTTGGGTCATTGTCCTGTTGCAGCACCCAAGATTGCTTCAGCTTGAGTTGACGAACAGATGGCCGGACATTCTCCTTCAGGATTTTTTGGTAGACACTAGAATTCATGGTTCCATCTATCACAGCAAGCCTTCCAGGTCCTGAAGCAGCAAAACAACCCCAGACCATCACACTACCACCACCATATTTTACTGTTGGTATGATGTTCTTTTTCTGAAATGCTGTGTTCCTTTTACGCCAGATGTAACGGGACATTTGCCTTCCAAAAAGTTCAACTTTTGACTCATCAGTCCACAAGGTATTTTCCCAAAAGTCTTGGCAATCATTGAGATGTTTCTTAGCAAAATTGAGACGAGCCCCTAATGTTCTTTTTGCTTAACAGTGGTTTGCGTCTTGGAAATCTGCCATGCAGGCCGTTTTTGCTCAGTCTCTTTCTTATGGTGGAGTCGTGAACACTGACCTTAATTGAGGCAAGTGAGGCCTGCAGTTCTTTAGACGTTGTCCTGGGGTCTTTTGTGACCTCTCGGATGAGTCATCTCTGCACTCTTGGGGTAATTTTGGTCGGCCGGCCACTCCTGGGAAGGTTCACCACTGTTCCATGTTTTTGCCATTTGTGGATAATGGCTCTCACTGTGGTTCGCTGGAGTCCCAAAGCTTTAGAAATCGCTTTATAACCTTTACCAGACTGATAGATCTCAATTACTTCTGTTCTCATTTGTTCCTGAATTTCTTTGGATCTTGGCATGATGTCTAGCTTTTGAGGTGCTTTTGGTCTACTTCTCTGTGTCAGGCAGCTCCTATTTAAGTGATTTCTTGATTGAAACAGGTGTGGCAGTAATCAGGCCTGGGGGGTGGCTACGGAAATTGAACTCAGGTGTGATACACCACAGTTAGGTTATTTTTTAACAAGGGGGCAATTACTTTTTCACACAGGGCCATGTAGGTTTGGATTTTTTTTCTCCCTAAATAATAAAAACCATCATTTAAAAACTGCATTTTGTTTTTTACTTGTGTTATATTTGACTAATGGTTAAATGTGTTTGATGATCAGAAACATTTTGTGTGACAAACATGCAAAAGAATAAGAAATCAGGAAGGGGCAAATAGTTTTTCACACCACTGTACATATATACATATATACACATATCTACATATACATATATATATACATATATATACATATTATATATATATATATATATATATATATATATATATACAGCATATACATATACACATCCACATATATAAATATATAAATATATATATATATATATATATATATATATATATATATATATATTATATATATATATATATTATATACACACATACATATACACACATACATAAACACACACATATACATACATCCATCCATCCATCCTCTTCATATATACATATATACATACATACATAGCGTGTTGTAACACGGGCTGTGATTGTTACATGGGAGGGAGATGACAAATCACAGCTTCCCGCTTTCTAATCGGGCCTGTGATTGGTGTTTTGACTGATGCCCAGATCCCACAGTATGTCCCCTTAGGAGAGGCGTTAGGCAAGTGTAATTGCAAGTTTAGCTTTACACCTGTTTTTAAGGCTTACTGACTGAAAGGGGCTTTCATGAAAAAAGTTAGGGCTTTGCTACAGGATACACCCTCCACAAGTTAAGGAAGTAAAAATAAAATATATATTTCTGTTTTATTTAAACCTTTTAAGTTTGTATGCGGGCGGCATGGTGGCGCAGTGAAAGGTGCCAGTTAGGAGACCCGGGTTCGCTTCCCTGTGTGGAGTTTGAATGTTCTCCCCATGTCTGTCTGGGTTTCCTCCGGGTACTCCGGTTTCCTCCAACAGTCCAAAGACATGCAGGTTAGGTGCATTGGCGATTCTAAATTGTCCCTGGTGTGTGGGTGTGTGCGCCCTGCGGTGGGCTGGCACTTTGCCTGGGGTTTGTTTCCTGCCTTGTGCCCTGTGTTGGCAGGGATTGGCTCCTGTATTTAGGATATAGCGGGTTGGATAATGGATGGATGGACATTTGTATGCATAGCCCTATTTGCCTGTTTTCGTTTTTTTTCTTTCTTCAGTAATATTTCAGCAAACCCGGAGCTTGTCAGTTCAAATCCTGGTACTGACACCACTGTGTGACCCTGAGGAAGTCACTTCACCTGCCTGTGCTGCAAAAAACAAAAGTAATGTAACAAATTGTACCTCAGATGTTGCAAGTTGCTGGAATAAAGGCATAAGTTAAATAGATAAATATGTATTATACACATAGGAACTATTCATTTATTTTCAGTTAAGTCATCTGCAGCAAACCTTTATACTGTAAATGAGGGTTTCTCCTTTTTTTTTTTTTTTTGCAAACTGTTTCTTCTTCATTGAGGTTTTCTCTTGGAGAGCTTTTTTCATTTCATTGAAAATTAAAGCAGCAGCTGCCAAAATATGTAGCTTTCTTATTAATTTTTCAACATTGTGTAAAATAACTTTATAAAGTAACATAAAAGGTTTAAATACTGGTTATCCTTTTACACTAAAATATTACTAAAGAGATACAAAAAAAGTAAAATGCATATGTTGTTTTTCTTTAAGGAGATTAAATATTACTGAAGAAAGAAAAAAAAAAAATTAAAACAGCCAAATGGGGCTATGCATACGAACTTAAAAGGTTTAAATAAAACAGAAATATATACCTTTATTTTTACTTCCTTAACTTGTGGAGGGTGTATCCTGTAGCAAAGCCCTAACTTTTTTCGTGAAAGCCCGTTTCAGTCAATAAGTCTTAAAAACAGGTGTAAAGATATTGACAATAAGCTACGCAAACCCACCAAGACATGGAATCGTTTAAATCAAGGCACTGCGCTACCTTCTTCCAGATCGGCCCCAAGGCGTTCATATTTTTCTAAAGCAGTTCTGGTCTCCATCGGCATCTGTAGCCGAGTCGAAAAACACCATCCCATACTATTAGTTAGCATACAATACAACTGATAATATGTTGCGCTTATTTATCTGGTGTACCGACATTTTTGCGCGTTTAACGGCTGAAATCCAACGTGGTTTGTGCCCTTCAGAATGAAAACAGTTTGCATTTACCTTTTTTAATAAAAGGCGAGCTTTTAAGCCTGAGAAATCACCCCGTAAATGCACACGTGTAATTGCACATGTGTTAATATGTATGCTTACACAGTATTAAAAGACACTCAACAATTAACGTCATTTACCTTCGTTCCCGTGTTTGAGTTGTGCTGTAAATTCTTACTGTGAAATATAATTGACAAATAATTTGGTGAATGAATGTAATAAAAAGGTTTTCTCTGTAACAGGAGAAGGGATGAAATAAAGGAGTAAGAGGGGGTTGGTCGCTTCAGTGCAAAACCAGCTACAAAGATTGGAATGTCTGGGATGATAGCGAAAAATTGTAATAAAAAGGTTTTCTCTGTAACAGGAGAAGGGATGAAATAAAGGAGTAAGAGGGGGTTGGTCGCTTCAGTGCAAAACCAGCTACAAAGATTGGAATGTCTGGGATGATAGCGAAAAATTGTAATAAAAAGGTTTTCTCTGTAACAGGAGAATGGATGAAATAAAGGAGTAAGAGGGGGTTGGTCGCTTCAGTGCAAAACCAGCTACAAAGATTGGAATGTCTGGGATGATAGCGAAAGAATGTGCAAAAACCTGTTTCTCATAAAGGGTTTCAGAATGTTTTAGGGAAAAGGTTAAATTAATGCAAGATGTTTTTCTGTAAGTTGTTTTGATGTCTCTAAGAAGGATTGTTTTAGGCTTAGTAGAGATAAAACCATAAATGTCCCGTGGGAAGAGGTGTGCAGAAACTGATCACTTCTGTATACAGTGCTTACACGTAAGCCGTTTTGGGCAAGGACACTCAATTAGTATATAAGGGAAGGTTCTGCCCTCAGTTTCTTTGGAAGCTCAACCGTGGGGAACGTGCACACCGCCCGGTATTGGACCAGGCTCACGAGTTGATCCTCTGACGAGACTGACACGCGGGCTCCCTCAGTCTACTGGTCTAGGATGATGGCTCTGGGTCTTTTGATATTACTGTAAGTATAGTATAATTCATATATCTGTATTACTGTAAGTCAACAGTATAATTTACATATATCTGTATTACTGTAAGTCAATAGTACAATTCCTATATTTGTATATTTATTACTATTATATTGTATGTAACTGATACTATATTTGAACAAGTAAACAATTGAAGTATTGGACCTTTCCTCTCTGATTCCTGCCTGCTTATTTTCTCTTAAAACCTTGGAACCATTTTCCCAAAAATAAAACAATGAACTTGTGAAGAAGATGGAGCTGGAGTATTACGTCACTTCATTAACGAAAATGCTGTGATGTACGGAAGGGCGGGGGGAGTGTGGGGGTTGACGGAGAATGTTTTCTTCAGCGCTCTTTGGGCTCTTCCTTGTTTTCAGTTCACGTGATTACGTAGGAGGCGTGATGACGCGATACGCGACTCCGCCTCCTCCATTACAGTATATGGACAAAAAAGAGGTTCCAGTTATGACCATTACGCGTAGAATTTTGAAATGAAACCTGCCTAACTTTTGTAAGTAAGCTGTAAGGAATGAGCCTGCCAAATTTTAGCCTTCCACCTACATGGGAAGTTGGAGAATTAGTGATGAGTGAGTGAGTGAGTGAGTGAGTGAGTGAGTGAGTGAGTGAGTGAGTGAGTGAGTGAGTGAGTGAGGGCTTTGCCTTTTATTAGTATAGATATATCACGATTATTCAGATCTAACACTAAAACATTGTAATTATAGAATAAATACATAAATCAACAAGTAAGAACAGACACTGAAATCATTAATTTAACATAGAATGAACACAAAGGAATAAAAAAAAAAAAAAAAGAAAAAAAAAAGAATGACATGGTTTAAATTTAAACAATGACCTTAAACCCGAACTTTTAACAAAATACTATTTGAGCAAGTACAACCTGAATTTAAATGCTTTCCTAAAAAGCAAACTGAAAAGAATGCAATAAGAAAATGAGGCCAATATATTAATTATCAGATTGGAAGAGCATATGGGACACAGACGTGTCAGATTAAAAATGAAATGATCCAAATGACTGTTGACTTTGAATGCAGTGCTGATGACCAATTTAATTCTCCTGTCCCTTCAAACAGTTTAGCAAATGTATAGATTAAATGCTTTTTTGGTTGTTAGAATCGTTCTGTGCCTTGGGTATTTTTTGAGTTACAATAAGTGTGCCACCATAGAAACACAGTTGGAAAACACTGCTCTACCTACACATTTGTTCCCGGCAAAAAAAACATCTCTGTACCTTTTATCTCGTTTAAAAACTGACACCGTGCATTACTTGGATGGTTATGTTGCATTCTTTGCATAAATTAGTGAAAATACTGCAAACTTGAATCAAGGGTAGGAATAATCATTATACTTCTATTTCATTGAATTATGTCATTATATTAGGGCAGTCAGCACTGTAAGCTGGCTGGAAGACTGATAGGTTAAATGAAGAGATACTAGAAACTTATTTGGTTTTAGTGCCACTTAAACATAACTTATTTAGCAGTTATGTGATATGACATTGATTCGATCTTCTCTAGCATTGCACCAGGACTGCTATAAACCCACTCCTAGCACCTATGTCAGTATGTATAAATCAAGAAAATGAACATCAGTGCCACGTATTGCCATGTGGTGTACTGTTGTGAACCACGTAATATGAAATGTTAAACCTTTAAATGAAGAGTATATCTCATAAAATTTTTTAAAGGTAGAATATAAATGGGGCACCTTTAGTGCTCGAAGGGGGCTGGTACTTACTCTGTACTTGCACTTCCCCATGCTGCTCCTATGTGTACCACCAGTTAATGTTCGCACTCATTCACTTCTCACAATGCATGCCCATATAACAGCCACTATTAAAAAAAACAGATTTTTAAAAATTGACCTTCCAAAGAGCTTTGGCACTTCCAAGGCAGAGGCCACAAATAACCCCCATCCTGACCACCCACAATTCACTCTCTAAAATTATTTCTGTATAGCACCACTCTTTCATACCTTAAGTTACAAGACATTTTCTTGCATAAGCACACACTCACTTTCACCAGGCTAAAACAAAGTGGTCTGTCATCTTAACCTACAGTAAATGTAAGACAATTAAAGAGTATAAGTAATGCTTAGGATGTGCAATGAAACCTGTGACTACTTTGGGAAAAACCATACAGACAGTGCCAAGGGTGGGGTTTAAAATCCATCTCTCTGTAGACATGAGACAATAGTGCATACGCATTTTAGATTAATTGTTTTTCACAGGTTGTGTGCTGTGACGATGTTACAGCTGTGCTTCAAAAGAGCTGAACAGCAATGTGCATAAGTTAACGACAGAACTTTTATCTTGCTATCTTTGGCTTTGCTGATGGATAGTTTTAACTTCTTTTGGAATTCAGGGGCACATCTTTAAGAGCGTGGTGCATTATGGGAAGCAGAGAAACTTCCTGAGCATGTTTTAAAAAACACAATGTCTGGTAGATACAGTTAGGTCAATAAATATTTGGACATAGACAACTTTTTTCTAATTTTGGTTCTGTACATTACCACAATGAATTTTAAATGAAACAACTCAGATGCAGTTGAAGTGCAGACTTTCAGCTTTATTTCAGTGGGGTGAACAAAACGATTGCATAAAAATGTGAGGGAACTAAAGCAATTTTTTAACACAATCCCTTCATTTCAGGGGCTCAAAAGTAATTGGACAATTAACTCAAAGGCTATTTCATGGGCAGGTGTGGGCAAGTCCGTCGTTATGTCATTATCAATTAAGCAGATAAAAGGCCTGGAGTTGATTTGAGGTGTGGTGCTTGCATGTGGAAGATTTTGGTGTGAACAGACAACATGCAGTCAAAGGAGCTCTCCATGCAGGTGAAAGAAGCCATCCTTAAGCTGCGAAAACAGAAAAAACCCATCCGAGAAATTGCTACAATATTACGAGTGGCAAAATCTACAGTTTGGTAGATCCTGAGAAAGAAACCAAGCACTGGTGAACTCAGCAACGCAAAAAGACCTGGATGTCTTTGGAAGACAACAGTGGTGGATGATCACAGAATCATTTCGATGGTGAAGAGAAACCCCTTCACTACAGCCAACCAAGTGAACAACACTCTCCAGGGGGTAGGCGTATCAATATCCAAGTCTACCATAAAGAGAAGACTGCATGAAAGTAAATACAGAGGGTGCACTGCAAGGTGCAAGCCACTCATAAGCCTCAATTATAGAAAGGCTAGATTGGATTTTGCTAAAGAACATCTAAAAAAAGCCAGCACAGTTCTGGAAAAACATTCTTTGGACAGATGAAACCAAGATCAACCTCTACCAGAATGATGGCAAGAAAAAAGTATGGAGAAGGAGTAGAACAGCTCATTATCCAAAGCATACCACATCATCTGTAAAACACGGTGGAGGCAGTGTGATGGCTTGGGCGTAAATGGCTGCCAGTGGCACTAGGACACTAGTGTTTATTGTTGATGTGACACAGGACAGAAGCAGCCAAATGAATTCTGAGGTGTTCAGGGACATACTGTCTGCTCAGATCCAGCTAAATGCAGTCAAATTGATTGGGCGGCATTTCACGATACAGATGGACAATGACCCAAAACATACAGCCAAAGCAACCCAGGAGTTTATTAAAGCAAAGAAGTGGAAAATTCTTGAATGGCCAAGTCAGTCACCTGATCTTAACCCAATTGAGCATGCATTTCACTTGAAGACTAAACTTCAGACAGAAAGGCCCACAAACAAACAGCAACTGAAAGTCGCTGCAGTAAAGGCCTGGCAGAGCATTAAAAAGGAGGAAACCCAGCATCTGTTGATGTCCATGAGTTCAAGACTTCAGGCTGTCATTGCCAGCAAAGGGTTTTCAACCAAGTATTATAAATGAACATTTTATTTCCAATTATTTGTCCAATTACTTTTGAGCCCCTGAAATAAAGGGATTGTGTTAAAAAAATACTTTAGTTCCTTCACATTTTTATGCAATCTTTTTGTTCAACCCATTGAATTAAAGCTGAAAGTCTGCACTTCAACTGCATCTGAGTTGTTTCATTTAAAATTCATTGAGGTAATGTACAGAACCAAAATTAGAAAAAACGTTGTCTCTGTCCAAATATTTATGGACCAAACTGTAAGTGTCATTTAATTTGCTTCTCTACAATATTAAATATAAGCAGCAGGGGCATGGCAACCTCATGGAATGGGCAGGAAATCCTACGGAACACCTTAACCTAAGAGGGCTCAAAAGCATCTTCCTTCAAACCGTTAGATCAATGACAGCCCCTGGTACAAGTTCTAACAGCAGCTGTCATTGGTTATATAATTTAAAAATGTATACTTTCAAATTGCTGGTTGCAATCCTGTCCTTGTTGCACACAATTATAGACAACACTTGGGCAAAAACAAGAAAATCTTCATAAGTTACCTAGTAGACAATGATCATGATAAGAAAAAGAAAACTAAAACACTACCCAAATTAAGAAATTGGTAAAACAGTTCATTGTCAAAGTACAAAAAATAACATTAATGTTTAAAGCAACAAGTGAAACAGGGAATTGATTAAATGCTGCCTGTGTCATAAACAGAGCAGATTATTATACTTTATGTAAGGTGAAACAAGTATCGCAGTGTGCGTGACAGAAAAGTCAACTCCTTGTCATCCCTGCCCATCTTACCATTACAGATGACCACAAACTTATTTAAAATGATGCGGTCAGAAACCTGACAGCCCCAGACACAGGTATAGAAGTAAGGACATGCAGTATCTGAACTGAAATAAGAAAATAACAATATTAGGGTCTCAAAATGCTATTATTATATATTATATATTTTAATGTCACAGCAGGTTTCATCCTAACAGTGTGGGTTTATTGCAAACATTATACATTTGTTTGAATAATTTCGGACTTTAGTGGAGAGGCAAATGAGTTAGAAATACCCATGTTGCGTTTTTCTAGGGACAGACGGAAAAAAAGTGTTAAATTCAGGAAATTGTCAGTATGATTTATTTAGAGAAGTACGATAAAAAAATTCATGGAATCAAAACTTTTCGGG
Source organism: Erpetoichthys calabaricus (assembly GCF_900747795.2). Lineage (NCBI taxonomy): Eukaryota > Metazoa > Chordata > Cladistia > Polypteriformes > Polypteridae > Erpetoichthys > Erpetoichthys calabaricus. The sequence continues at coordinate 169,017,863 of NC_041395.2, read as the reverse complement.
AAGTAGCTCTCACAAGTCCTGTCTCCTTTTCTTTGGGCCACTAGTTTCATTTCAGATATTAATGCACTCAACCCAACAGTTCTGAGCTCTCGTTATTTGATTCTTTTCTTTACCATCACAAGCTGACGAATTTTGTATGTATTGTTTCTAGTAACTATAAATGCATACATTCTGTTTGGATATTTGCATCAGCTTCAAGATTGCCTGACATTTGCACTGCATGCATTTTCATTTTTGAAAATTTTGGTAACAGTAGCAACAGCTGACTTGGACTGATTTATACTGTATAAACAAAAAAAAACACTACTTGAGATCAGCTATGTCACAAATGAGACTGTCAAGCTTGGCAATTTTTTCTATTGAAAAAGAAAGAACCAACAAACTAAACATAAGAAGTTTCATTAAGGAATTTACCAACAACAATTTTAGTAAGGAAAAAAAAAATGATCCAACGTGAATGTATAATTAGTCGTCCTACGTGACTAACATTTATGAGAACAATCTTCTAGTTTTGATTGAGATATTCAATTTACCAGTTGTGAATTTTAACATGAGAACAGGATTAAAAATTATATTTTTTAGTAAATTTGTGTGATATTACAGTAACATTTGTACAAATTGTAAACCATACCATGTGAAACATAGAAAATAAAAAGACCTAATACAATTATATGTTGAATATAATACAATTCAACATATGCTGTCATTAATATTGCCTCATATTTCAATGAACATGGCATAAAACAATAAAGTATCCACTTCTACTGAGGTGCCCTATCAATAAAAAATCCATGCAGCAGTAGTTTTAAATTACATTAAATTTCCACTCAAAAAAATAAAATAAAAGCACTAGGTAAAATATTTGTAGGTTAAATATACTTACACTTTATTAAACTTCTTTTCTTGAACTCTTTGTATTTCTTTTCCTTAATGTTATATGAAGGGCACCATCAATATTTTTTGCATGGGCCCCCGATTTACTAGTCATACCACAGACAAGTGGCACCAAAAGTGAATGGCAGAATGCATTTCTGTGTGTACTCGTAGCAATTCATGGTACTTTTTCAGACATAGTGGAGTTTAAAGAAGACGCTTTCTTTATAAAACAACAGAGCTGTGACTTAACCCTTTGCAGTCGTATTTAATTTTCAACGTCACGCTACATTAGTCGTAATTAATTATTGAAAAAACGGCAATAATTACAGCAGTTATTTTTTTCAAGCACGTAGGAATAACACAGGCCACTTTTCTCGACCAGGCGACTGTGCAAATCGGTCAGAAACTTGCAGGGCCACCAGCGGTGGCCTGACGACCTATAGCGCACTTTTTACTAAGGCCAGTTTTCTGGCCTAACGACCGCAAAGGGTTAATATAATGTACATTGCTGTATATGCATTAGGAGGAGTTTGTGTGTGATGCAAGTAATTTAGTCTTCTATATGAATTATGCCTTTAACTGTCTACAACACCTCGGGCTTTAAATAATATCTAAAAATGTAATTGAACTTAACAGAATGCTAATGTTTACAAGCTCTGCTTGAATCGTTCATGCGACACATTGGAATGGGCATGGTATAAAACTGGAAATCTGATTTAGATTTCCCATTAAAAAGACCAGTGATTGGAACCAGCCTCAAAAATCTTGATCAATGCATTTCAAATTTATACATACACACACACACAACCAGTCACAAGTTTTGTGACACATAAAAAAATAAATAAACAACTAAATTTTCTAAGATTATTATATTTTTAAATCAATTTAATGGTAAAGACATTACTGGTGTTGCTAACGGCTATTATTGCTTAAAATGACTTGTTTTTAATTCATTATTCACATATGACTGCAAAGAAAAATTTTAGAAGCCATTGAGATTTCTAATGGTAAAAATAAAAAATGTAAATTAAGTGATAATTAAAAAATGCTTTGCTAGCAGACAGTAAGACAGGTGTGCGTTTAATTTGGGTGTGAAGGGAAGAGAAAGAGAGTGAGCTTTTTTTGCAAAACAGAGTGTTTGGTTTATTTGCTGCATTTCTGACACTTTGAGAGGATCCATGGACATTTAAACGGAGCTTGTTATCCACTTAGCTACTGGATACTTGCAAAGGAGCTCTGTGCCTGGAAATAAATCTTTTTTTCCCTACTTTTCTACTATGGATATATGATGTGCAACTAAGAAACCAATCAGTCTGGGCAATGTCATGTGGAACTGAATGAAGACTCCACCTAGGTTGTACAATTCTTTGCATTGCTTATTTATAGAAATAGATATTTTTTTTGGTAAAAGCTTAAACTCAATGCATGATGGTAAACCGAGTTGAAGTAATGGAGTGAAAATGAAACACTGCACTGAGCAGCAAACAGCCTATCATTAGAAGCACTGGAACCCTAAAGGTCTCAAGGGTTGAATAAGAAGGGTACAATATGGACAGTGGGACAGGTAAAAAGTTACAGATAACAGCTTCCTAGCTGTTTTTTTGATATGTTTCTTATCCCCCATTAAGAAAAGACCCTAAGATATTATACCGAAATCTTTCATGTTAGGTACACATCACAGGTGATCTGATAATACGATCGAACAGGCCCGAACCAGTAATTCTCATTTTTTCAATCCAGGTGTCTGACGAAGTGTAACAGGCTATAAACTCTCATTTTACATTTAAAAACATCAGATTAGATGCCATGAATCAAATACTACCCTTAAAGTCTTGTGTCAGTCTAGAGCACATCACTTTGCTACCTGTCTTCAAACAGATCAAGAGATTTTCTAATTTACTGATGGTGTTTAACATTATAATGAACAATAACTTACCTTAAAAGGTCAGTGAATTTCTTGTGGTTCAGCACAGTATACTAAGTTATACCTTGAAATATATTTTACTGCACATTAGCCATATGGGTCTCAGGGGTTGTTAATGTCCTTGTAAAGTAAATTATTAAAAAATAAAAAAGAAACCTGTTCATGCAAATTGATACCATTTTCAACAGATTAGTATGATTATTTGTATTTTTAATGTATTACTGTTGTATCCAACTCTTTTAAAGATTATCAATTATATTTCAAATGCAGATTTCTTTTCTTACCTATATGAGGTTACAAAGCAGTTAGGTGATGTAGTTTCCTTCAGTTCTCCATGATGACGTTCAATCACCCAACCATCACCACCATGATTGACATTCCAGTATTCAAAGCCATCTGCAGACAGAGAATAATATATTAGAGATTATGAAAATTAATTGTTTAAATTAGGTTTTCTTATATCTATTCAGGAAATATATACAATTAAAAGAAAACATTGGTTTCAACGTTTTTTTCTAAAGCTAATCATACTCAAAGTCAGAAGATTTCAGTTGCTCTCCTTTTTCCAGTTAATAAATGTATAGGATCACTGAAGGAAGATAATGTAAAAACTCCACCAAGAAATCAGAATGAAACCTAAAGCTCTAGCAAGTAGGGTCACAATACCAAAGGTTATGTACTCGATAGCAATGCAATCTCACAATATCTGATACCATGGTAAGCTTTTTATTAAAAGTTATTAAACAGTTTTTTATTAAACCCTTCATTATTCAAGTTAACAATATGGTGCTTTCTCTGCAATAGAATATAAAATATATATACCTTTTGGTGATCAGTTCATGTTCTGCTCACTTAACTATTCACAGTATCAGACATTTTAAGCAAGAGTGCCCAAACTTTTGCATGCCATTATAGATAGACAGATAGGATAATTTAATTTAAAATCTAGTTAGTCAGGGAATTCCTGTTAGGTTTGCAACATTTGCTATTGTAGAAATGTAAAGATTTATATTTGCAACATTAAAAAAATGCACTAAACATCCATCCATCCATCCCTCCTCTTCCGCTTATCTGAGATCGGGTCGCGGGGGCAGCAGAGATGCCCAGACTTTCCTCTCCCCGGCCACTTCTACTAGCTCTTCCGGGGGAATCCCAGGCGTTCCCAGGCCAGCTGAGAGACACAGTCCATCCAGAGTGTCCGTGGTCTTCCCCGGGGCCTCCTCCCAGTTAGACATGCCTGGAACACCTCACCAGGGAGGCGTCCAGGAGGCATCCTGATCAGATGCCCAAGCCACCTCATCTGACTCCTCTCGATGCGGAGGAGCAGTGGCTCTACTCTGAGCTCCTCCAGGATCACCGAGCTTCTGACCCTATCTTTAAGGAAAAGCCCTTAAAAAATGCACTAAAACAGTAATATTTAAAAGATAAGTTAAATGGGTTCAGTTTGTAAATGTCACAATATCCTGTTTTAATTGTCCAAATCTGTCATTTTTTAATGTTTGGCCAAACAAATTACCTGTATGAAAGTTTTACATTGCTCCACTGTTTCGGAACTCTTATAAAACACTTTTTGTTGTGCCGTTTTCAGAGGATCTTTTATGACTTATCAGACTTTGATCTGCTTAGCCTGTGTACTAATTCAGAATTAAGAATATTGACTGGTTCTGCTGTGTAACTGCTGGACTGCATCATATTCACGGACTCACCTTTCAAATATATGACACATGTGCTTTCCCTATACTGTATTCGTCAAATTGTAGGGGTTATACTAAAGAACATATTAGTTTGGCAACAACAACCAAACAAATGACACAAACTCTGAGTTTGCATATTTGCATATTTGTATTTAGCAATGAAGTATACCATTTTGCTTATACTGCAGAATCACAGTGCTTTGCACTTTTTAAAAAAAAAAAATTATGGAGCAACTCATTTTATCGACAGTGTACAGAAGCCAAATAGCCACTTGGCCTGAAACTTGCCTTGACTTTTATTGGTTACAACTGTTGTTAACACTGCCAGTGTGCAATGCCCCCTGCAACCGTAAACTTTATAAACCGATTACAAAAACAATAGAAGTTTAAATGGAAATCAGACATGCTTGATGCAATCAGTGAATGAAAACAAAGGCTCTGTTTTTTTAGGGACTGTGTGGGACACTGTATTAAAAGCAATTCATCTCACCATCATTTTAACTCTTACACGCTGAGTGACTAAAACTCATCTGATCACTGACATCATAGTGTTTACAATGCACGCATGAATCATTTTTCTGAATTAACTCCATAACGGGGTAAAAGTGTATATAACGAAAGCCCATGTGTTTTTTTGGTTTTTTTTTTATTAATAAATCTTAGTTGCATTGAAAGACTACTTCAGTTTTCATTGTCAGATCAAACTAGCTGAGCTTCAGAAGACAACACAGCAATATATAAGCAAAGCTCCATTAGCAAGCTATGTTCCATCAGTGGATTTAACAATTTTGTCAGGTGGCTCAGTCATCCCAATTACACTCTTTGAATATACTTAACATACCATCTCCACAAGGGTTCTTGATAAGGTTCCTGGCAAACAGTTTGTAAAACAGATTCTTCCAGTCAGTGTTGGATGGTAGGCGTGTCTGGAGTTTCTTGCTTAGCGCCTGTTTATATTTCTCCCTCCAAAGTGATTGACTGTCCACAGCATCTTTCCATCGCTTACACACAAGTCTACAGTTTGAATTCAGTTCCCAAAAAGGAACATGGATTAGGATGTGAAACAGTATATCATAAGACACTTCACTTAGGTCCATAATAAAGTTTACATTTGGTGGTTTCTGTACAAAGAAAACAGAAGGGACATATCAAGACAAAAAAACAGATTAACTCTTAACAAACAAATCCTATTTTTGCACTGAAAACGGACATAATGAATAAGCCCAGGTTCACTTTTGCAACATCTACATATTTGGATTTCAAATGTCAAAAAAAAAAAAAAAAAAAAAAAACTTTTTTCATTTCATAAATGTATGCTTAAATGCAACTATGTATAAAAATGGCTGTCATTCCAAAATGGCTCATACTATATTTATGTGAAACCCTTTGAATTAATGCTAGAAGCATACACTTCAATCATAGATAGACAGATACTTTATTAATCCCAAGGGGAAATTCACATACTCCAGCAGCAGCATACTGATAAAGAAAATATTAAGAGTGATAACAATTCAGGTATACAGACAGACAATAACTTTGAATAATGCTAACGTTAAACCCCTCCCCGGGTGGAATTGAAGAGTCGCATAGTGTGGGGGAGGAACGATCTCCTCAGTCTGTCAGTGGAGCAGGAAAGGGACAGCAGTCTGTCGCTGAAGCGGCTCCTCTGTCTGGAGATGACACTGTTCAGTGGATACAGGGGATTCTCCATTATTGACAGGAGCCTGCTCAGTGCCCGTCCCTCTGCCACAGATGTCAAACTGTCCAGCTCCGTGCCTACAATACAGCCTGCCTTCCTCACCAGTTTGTCCAGGCGTGAGGCGTCCCTCTTCTTTATGCTGCCTCCCCAGCACACCACCACGTAGAAGAGGGCGCTCGCTCATGTAATTATTTCTTCATTTCAAATCCATTGTGGTGGCATATACAGCCAAAATGATGAAAATTATGTCACTGTCCAAATACTTGTGGACCTAACTGAATAAAATGTAACATGTAATTGGTGGTACACACTTTGAGCTTGCTGTATACAAACATTTAGACGGAGTCTGAATCAGCATGACAGAGCAAATATTACAGTTTTTGCCCGTTGCTTGAACACGTTCTGCAAAACTTGGCTCATCATGTCAAAACTCTACACACAAGTAAACAGGAAACAACACTGGGAAATAAACCATTCACATCTATGTCAAATTGAAACTCTGCTATCAAAACCTAACAATCTTTTGTCAAAATGTCATTCTAATGACATAATGATACCCACTTGCATCATATGAATACACTTTCAAATCAGCATCAACACACTAGTCTACTTTATATAAAACTGCAGGCCTTTGTTTGCTCTGTTTTTATTCAGTTCCACAGAAGGCACGTTTTCACAACACCCAAAAAATGAAATACTAAATACTGTACATTACAGTCGTGTTCTTTAGAGTACAGTAAATTCTGGTAAAGCAAAAATAAAACAAACAATACACTACTGTAAACACAGAAAAACATAATTGTGCGTAAGTGGGCTTATGGATCCTGCCGTCTGTTGGGGTCTGGCCACAGGATCTCATCAACATCACAAGCAATGTCTTCTCTCGCTAAGCATCGGGGAAAATATCCCCTTGTGTGCCGAATCCATCCTTGGATTGACCTTACCTCAATGTCTCCACAGGCCTGTTCCATTGCCTGCAGAAGAGGCATGCGGGCATGTGGTTGGCAGTCATACACGTGCCATCTCCAAGCGGAAAAAACTCTTCTATAGGGTTGAGAAATGACGAGTAAGGGGGCAAATACACAACTTCAAATTGATCATGGTTGATGAACCAGTTCTGGATGATAGCAGCCCGATGGAAACTGACATTATCCCAGACAACAACAAACCTGGGCTGCTCTGGTCTGTCCTGTACAACTGCATCATGAAGTGCATCTAGAAATGCGATTATGTGTTGCGCATTATAGGGACCCAGTTTGGAATGATGGTGCAGTAGCCCTCGGAGGCTTATGGCGGCACACAATGTGATATTTCCCCCGCGCTGCCCCGGGACATGCACAATCGCCCTTTGGCCAAGTATATTACGTCCCCGTCGTCTACTTTTGCTAAGGTTGAATCCAGCCTCATCAATGTAAATAAATTCATGAGGCTGAGCAGCTCCATCCATGTCCAAGATTCTCTGAAACAAAAAATACTTATTGTGGATGGCATTACTCAAAACACACAACTACACTACTACACATACAGAGCCGCTCCACCCCACCACACAGGTATCTGTGTAGCTTTCTGAATATATCTATGTGGCACTGATCCAATGGTACATATTCAGCTGTTACTGGACTGCGCCCATTCTGTATTGTAAATGTAAAGGACTGTAACACTTACCTGTACATATTCATGTCGAAGTCCTTTGACCCCGACACTGTTCCTCTCAAATTGGACCCTGTACAGTTGCTTCATGGTCATGTTGTGCTTTACCAAGATGCGTCTGATAGTGGTAATGCTTACTCGATTTATGTTGTTGAATACCTGTGTATCTTCAAGTATTTGTTGCTGTAGCTGGTGGAGACGGATTGCATTGTTTGCTCTGACTAGGTTCACAATGGCAAGTTCCTGTTGTTGGGTGAACAGGCGCGGGCGTCCACCCCCAGTAGGTCTTCTAGTCATTCTGTAGAAAAATGCAACCACAAATTGTTATTGGTTTGCTTCTTTTTTACAGTACTGTATATACTGTACTTTACTGTGTATACCATACACAGTACTGAAACATCTCAACACGTTATCATCGTATGTTTCACAAAACTACCACTTTTGTTCGAAAAGGAGCATTAGCAACCCTGAAATACAGTACATGTGATATGGCAATGTGATATGGTACAGTACTGTAAATACTCTAGATACAGTCTGAGTAGAGAAGAGAGTTGAAGACATACCTGTTTTCCAGTCGGAATGTCCTTATTATGGATGAAACTGTGAAACGGCTTGGATTAGGGTGGAATCTCTGCCCAGCTTCCCTCATAGTCAGGCCATGGTTTATGACATGGTCCACCAAAGTTGCTCTTATGTCATCAGAAATAATGGTCCTTGCATGGCCTCTTCGACCACGTCCTCCTCTCTCTCTGTCTTCCTCTTCCTCTTCCTCTGCCTCTAGCTCTCCCTGCTTCCATGCTTGCAAAGTTCTCAAAATGGCTTAAATGAGGTCTTTTTTTAGCTGGCTGATTGGTGTTCCGTTTTGTAAGTAAGTATTTTCAGGTGTGGTTCTAAGTATTTTCAATTACCCAATGTGTTTTGGATTTTGAATAGATGTGTTTTCCCAATGGTACCCTGAGATTTCATTTTTGAACGAAGTGTCTTATGTATGAAATAGTGTGTAGTGTGCAGGAGCAAGTGTGTTGTAGAAAGGAGCGAGTGTGTTGCAGAATTGCAACTAAAGTGCAAAGCAGCACAGTCGTAGTTTGAAAGATTGCAATACGGTTTAGCCAAAATATGATGTCATAAGCCAACTCAAATGCAGGGTCTCATTGGACTCGGATTATTGAGGAGTAACCACATTAGTAAAGTAATGATGTTCTTTCCCATAAAAATGGGACACAGAGACGTTTATTTCTTTTGATAATAAAGCAAACTGGTGCATTTAGAGTTGGCTTTGATAAACCTACCTCTGAAGTGTTATACATTTGCATTTAGTGTAAGCTCAACTAATAAACACATAGAAATTTAACATACTGTATGACACTAAAGAGCAGTGCATTTAGCATTATGATCACCTGCAGCTGGAATTCCATTGCTGATGAAGAGCTGATGAGGAGGTGCCAAAAAAACAGCCCACTGTACGTCCTTTGGCTGCTGACTCACAGTTTAGTGACTTGCAAGTGGGCAACTTTGCAGATGTGTGTATGTTGCGTTTGTTACCATATCGACAAATTATTTATGTTAACTTTTAGCTAGTGTGCCCTGCCGTGGGCTGGCACCCTGCCCAGGATTTGTTCCTGCCTTGCACCCTGTGCTGGCTGGGATTGACTGCAGCAGACCCACCCGTGACCCTGTGTTAGGATATAGCAGGTTGGACATTGACTGACTGACCGACTATTAATAAAATATGATACATTTTCTTTATTGGTACATTTGTTTTAGAGCATGAAAGCAGTCTGTGCAAAGTTCAAGCGGCCAATTCAGTTATAGTAGGTGCACAAGAGAAATTTAGAAATTTTAGCGGGAACAGAAAAAAGGCATATCCTGTAATTTGCACATAATAAAGTGAGCGATTTAAAAAAAAAAAAAAAAAAACAAACAAACTGGTGGTTAAAATGTACCTTCATGACTGGTCTTTCACAAAAATGCAGTTATTAACTATTTTGCCATTCCGTTAGTAGTGTTGTCTCTGTTACTGTACCTGTAACACATTCATTCCTAACATTATCAATCACTTTTGGCAGGCACAGTATTGAGACACAAGTTTATCTAATTAATATCTAATGAATACCCAAACATTCTTAATTTAAGAATCAATTTCTAATATGTGTTTTAGATGCCTTGAAATTGTGCTTGTTACTAACTAGCACATAACTGAATATGCCACTAAAGTATAATTATATTTTAGTAGCATGTATGTATTCAGTATAAGTAGTCTCTGCACTCTGAACTCCATGCTGGTCTCTACATTCAGATCTGCTCCTGGTAGCTTATTTATATGCAGTACATTTGTTACACTTGTTATTACTGTTTTTTTTTAGCTTTTGTTTTTATTTATTACTATCTATTTCAAATTACTATATAATTTACTTAGCCATTATTCATAGTATCCTTTACCTGTTTTGCACTTGTCTTCTGTTTATGTATACTGCATCTTGCAAGGTAGTCTTGGTGAATGTTATTTTGTGCCACTGTATGCTGCAATACTATGTATGGATGGTATAATAATAAAGCCACTTGACTGCAATGTATAATGTACATCAACGGCAGTGTCTACGCTGCTGTCAATATTATGTTACATTGATGTAATCTACAAAAAAAGTATGTAAAAGAAAGTTAGTAACCTTAAGGTTCACATGTATAAAGTTCATCTAAATATTATACTAGATAGATAGAACATTTATTTGCCTCTACACAGTTTATGAATACAAAATACTGTAGGAAAAAGGTCAGCAAATTAAACCATCAGTTCATAGAGGGAAGAGCGACTTTGTGTCATGTTAAACTATTTGATTTACAGAACTTGAGACTGAGGACAGTCAGGCAGAAAAAAGAACTTTACTGTTACTGGCAGTTCGTGCAGGAAGACACGATTGTTCCTCCACCAAGTCAATGCGGAAGGCCTTTGTGAAACACGCCAGCCTGACAGCATTATACTGTACTAGCCAACCCGGCTCGAAGACAATGTATTCCTGTGGTATAGCTGGTCCATAGCTCCCCTTCAAAAGGCCATTTTTAATCAGGCGACTGACAGTAGTGGAGTCAGGCACAGAGAAGGTCAGCTGCTGAGAGAGCGTCTCGACTGTTGCAGGGCCTGCATAGGTGAAGCAGGTTAGACGCTAATGAAAAACAGGCACAGGGCTTATTGATTTTTAAAGACTGCTTCCTTCATTGTCTTTTAACCTCAGTTTTAAAGGATTGTTTTAAGGATCCTATGGGATACCCCTTGCAAACTGTTTTACACACTGCATATAGCAATTCACATCCGCGAGAAACATGCCTCTATGAACAGTCAACGTGGCTCAGAGGTGCATGTGGACTCTACGACAGACGAACATAAATGACGCCATTTTTTGTGTGTTGTCGCGTCCGAGTTGGTGGGTGTGACTCCACAAGTTGTCGTCGTATCCAATGGTCTTAGAGTAGGTGGGTGTGCCTCCTTCCTCGCGCGTCTTACTTGCCGGCGGCTTAGTGAATCCACGCCCCTTCCTGCGTGCTTTCATTGACCAGCCAATATCCGATCTTTTCCTCGATTTCGGGATTTGGCCAGCCAGTTTGCGAAATGGCATGGGGCGATCGGCCAAAGTCGGTAGGAAAAAGGCATGAGCAGCGATTTGTTGCGCACTTAGTAGTGCAATTGCGTTGAGTGTAGCCTTGGCGGCTCATGTTCAGAAAGCGGACGCCACTTGGTTGTTTCACAATAATTAAGATCAGGTATATACGTAGATTTCACATTTCTGTTATCATTTTAGCAATAAAATAGTGACTTAACATCAGGGACCTATTTTATTGACCTTAAAGTTAGTGTTTGGGCGAGGGGAAGGCCGTCTCAAGTGGCGTCCGCTTTGCTGAACCAGGCCCGGTCTTAGGTATTATGGGGCCCTAGGCGAAAGGGGGGTCCAGGGGCCCCCGGAGGGGGGCGGAGCCCCCCTGGAAGCTCTGTGAAATGCGTGAAAATTAGACCAAGGAATAGATCCGGGGCCCCCCGGACACCGGGGCCCTAGGCAGTCGCCTACTTCGCCTAGGTCTAAGGCCGGGCCTGGCTGAACAAGACCCGCCTTGAGCAGTTTCTCGTGCAGAATGGAAAACTCACTTCTGAATCTGCATCTGAAAATTTTTAAGCATCTTCGCACCTTGAGTGGACAGTCTTTCATCAGCACATCGGATTTTGACTAGGGAGTTCTCGCCACTTCGCGAAATGGCTGGCCAAAGTAGCATATATGCCGGTCATTTCTAGTACTTCGGACTTTGGCCACACCTCGCGGCCAAAATGCGAAATGGCCGGTCAATTCGGGAACTGGCTGAACTTCGGGTTTTGGCCGTAACATATATATAGATTGAGGAGGGTTCATTTGCAGACGATTCATGAGACTCTTTGCACGACATTACTGACAAGTTAATACGTTCGTGGGCATGGTAAAAGAAGTTCCACTTACGTTTGTCTTAAAAGAAGTCTCATCCGATTCCTCCTTCTCTGTTGTGGCATTGGAGCTTGTGTTGTTTACCTCAGTCCTTGGGGGCCGTTGCACCTCCGCTGCTGTTCAGGATTCCAATTGTATCGGGATAAAACTCTTCCTATTTTAGCTGCAAAAAAATACTTTTTTGTCACTGTCATTTCTTTATACAGCGACCAAACCTAAGCCATTGTCGGCAGCGCCCCGCCTCACGTTGCTCCTCTAGTGAGACTCCGCTCCTCACGACAACCCAACTGTCGCTCTCTCCTTTTCTGAGAGATTTTTCGAAGCAAAATCTTTGTCTTTCCCCAAATCGATGAGCTAATCTATACCAGGATCCGGAGATTCCCCGAGCACCCAGCGCTAGCCCGATGGTGTTCAGCGAAGTGGACTCTCCTAAGTGCTTCTGTTAAGTCTTCGACTTCTCCACTTGACTCCGCACCTTCTAACCTTACGACTTCGGGGAGGGTCCTGCTGTATACGTATCGCTGACGACATCTTGAGGGTCCATCAGAGGACACGAAATAATGTAGAAGTAGTACCAGTGGTAGTGCTGTCATTTATGGACGGTATATTGAAGTTCACGCTTAGACTTATAATATTCTTTTCCTTTCAGGGTGGGAGAGGCATTTATCTTTTTTATTCAACGCATAACATCGCTTCTCCAAGAAGCCTCTTGTTTATCACGAACTCGCAAGCCTTTATAGGGGTGAAATTTGCACGAATTGTTTAAAGCTAATTTTGTAACAACACCCTGTTTAATTCATCATTTGTTTAAAACATCCCTTTGCTATTGTGAGATTTATGTTTGCATCATTGTATTAAGGAAATTAATTAATAACTATTGTTGGAAAGCAGTATTCAAAGGACAATAAAATTCAAATGTCCACAAGTTCAAAATGCAGGCTGAAAGTCAGTGTGACAGAAATGAAATTAATACTACACTTCCACGATTTCCGTAGATTTAGCGCTTTGCAGTACACTCAAGAAGAATTTTCGAGGCACTCGCGGTCTGTTCTGCGTCCATAAGCTTAGCGGCAACTCGGAGCCACCGTTGTGCCTCTTCGCGCGGCTGTCTGAGAAGGGCTCGACTCTCATGCGATATCCGCTGACAAGGTATCGTGCAGGTAAGTTGTGTCTTTTTCATTTTAGTACCATCTGTGGTCTCTGTGTTATTCAATTTCTTTCAATAAATATTTCACTCTTCTCTCGATAACCGAGTATGTTATATGAAGTGGCCGATTAGCTCAGTTGGTTAGAGCGTGGTGCTAATAACGCCAAGGTCGCGGGTTCGATCCCCGTATGGGCCATAATTTAGCCGTAATGTGAAATAAGATATTCAAATTATATACGGCAGGTGGTTTTGGAGTCTCATTCTAAACATTTGCCCGGCTCTTCGCAAATTCTGAGTTGGTGTTTCGCTCTTTACATTACGAACTTTTCGTACCATCACAGTACTATCCAAAGTTCATGTGTATCGTTGTTCAAAAACGGCTCCCTACTGCTGACGAGTGTCGCCACAGCATCTAAGGATGTGGACTCGCACACATACATACATACACTTTTAAGTAAGATTAGCGTTTGTATTCTGGAATGCATTGATCTGCACATAGTATGGGATGTTCGGCTACGTAATACAGGCAGCTTTATTCAGTTCTGTTATTTTATTGACACAGAGATCAAGAAGAAAAAACATGTAAATGTAACAAAACACGGGCTCGTCCGGGATTTGAACCCGGGACCTCTCGCACCCTAAGCGAGAATCATACCCCTAGACCAACGAGCCAGATAACCAAGTAACGTACGAACGATTATCTATAACAACAATCCGAAGAAACGTTCTTTCTGGATGCCCTACTGCTGAAGTCACCGAACACGCACCAACATAAAATAACACACAGAAACAGTGAGAAATAAGCCTTACCGGGATCTCTGAATGTAGCGCAGAATTTCATTTTGTTGTCTTGTTTTATTGATTGCAAACAAAACAGATAAGTAACTTTCATTATTCGGGACACGAGCGCCCCTTATTGCGTGTGTTTTTTTTAACATTGCACGGTCGGTGTATTAGCTATGGACTTGGGTTGTGTCTAATGTTAACGCTCTTGCTGTGCTTTTGAAACGGGACTGCCTTCTCGAGATTGTTAGAATAACTGCACCGCATACACGTTTTTAGACGGAGAATGGGATGCTTTTCCTGTTAGTATTATTTCTATAAATCAGGTCACTGTGGAGGGAGAACCGTTTAGTATCCACGGCAGGGATTCCCAGATTCGGTCCTGGCCAAAGTTCCACCTTGGCTGTAGGTTCTTGTTCCAACCACAATCTTGTTCACATCTGTGATAATTGGGCTCATTTAATTATCTGGACTTTTTTTCTCTTTCCTTATTCTGAAAAGCATAGCAATAGAAATTTTATAAGACATTTTAAAATATTTATCTTTTTACTGTAGCTTTAAATGCATAGCTCTCTTTTGTAATTTTCCTGTTATTTTGCCATTTTTCTATGTAGTTTGTTCCCTTCATTTTATCCTAATAATAACAATTCTAAACAAGCAGAGCAGACGCTCGAGCAAACATTGAATGATTTCAGCTTCAGACACGCTAATTGCTAAATAATAGATTAAATAAGCAGTGCACCAGGAAAAGCAGAATGAAAAATCACGATGAAAATATTGTTTAAAAATATTTTTAAAATGTATTATTCCCATAAAACTGCTTAGGACACTTTAATGATAATTTACCAAATTTAGTTTTGTAATGTCTGCATTAACCCCATAAACACAGAAACTAGGAAATAACAGCTAGTCTTCAAATTAAAAACAGAAGCTAAAAACCTGCAGACACAGTGGGTCCACAGGACAGAGTTTGAGAACCACTGATCCATGGCATAATTTGACAAGGACTCTGCCAGAGATATAATGACAAAAAAAAAGTTCTGCTGAGAAATATCCCTGTTTCTTAAGGGCAGCCAGGTTCTGTCCCACATTCTAAAGGTTTGTGCTAAATGATAAATGGGATGGTCTGGTGATATGTGTGAGTAAACTCATATATGCCAAGAGATAAAATGTTGTAAGAAACATGTACTTGAAAAGGCAAATAAAGAATTAGTGTGGAGATGGATTTACGGGTGTCTGATAATCCACTCTAAACTGTTTGATTTTAGAAGCGTGATATGCAATTCAGAGAAGTTGAAGATGTATAGTATAATATATAGTACATGTCCTACTACATCCTAGAGGTGCCCACAATATTAGACAGGCATACACAAAATTCACGTTAACTATATATTAGCCCAGGGCCGTCTAACCAGCATCATAGGCCCTAGGCAAAGTAGTGAGCTGTGGCTCCTGATGTTAAGGACCCATATATTAAAATGGCCCTTTATTAGCCATGCATTCCTTTATTAAATCGTAGGTGAGTTTTGCTTGGCCCAGCATAGATACTTGCCTTAAATTGACTGGCAGTGCTGACATGATAAAGGTTACAATTGTCTTGGGCAACAGGTTTGTGTCAACTGCAGTTTAACAAAGGAAACTTTCAGTAAAAAGATAAAAATAAAGTTCAAAAATACAATCATCTGAACACAAAACTCAAATTATAAGAATACTTTTGAACAGATTGTTTTGATCAACCTTGAATGCCATGCTGAAAAGGTACAGCAAACATGGCCCCAAAACAAAGCCATTATTTATTCAATTTAAAGAATTACTAAGCACAAAGTCAAAAGTACAAATTCCGGAACTATTAAAAAACAGAAGAAAAAAAGCACAAAGCAAAAACCCACAACAATACAAAATTCAAAAGCAAATCCCAAATACTCCAAAAATACAGTTTCAAAGGCCAACATGAAAAACAGACCACGAAGGAAAAATGTAAAGAGGAGACAAAGGGAGCAGATGAAGAAAGAAAAAGATCTGTTACTTCAACGAAGGTCTAATCTGTATATACACGCAGGAACTCGTAGAGAGGCATAATAGCAGCCGAAATATGGACCTCCTCACAACACCATCAGAAACGATTACACATTTTAATACAGAATTTAACTTTGCAAGATGTTTAGAAAAAGGTCCACGTGCTATGTCTTTCTTAATATAGCCCAGATCTTAACATGATTTCTTTAGTAACTGCACTTACTGTACTTTGAAAGACAACGCAGTGTAATAATGATTGATTAATTAATTAATTCGAGCGTCGGTTGTCCTACCATTGCAAGCGCCTTTTCATGAAACCGAGGGAAATTGAGATAATTGGATCTAACGTAGAGAAAATGTCTCATTTTCCAAATCAAACACTTCTGCCATTAGTAATTATTTAATACGAATAAGAGGTACTGCTGCTTAGATCTGGAAGCCGACTCCTCAATCTGTAATCTTAAAGCGTCAAGTTTATAAAAATTCAGTGGGTGCAAATATTTAAATACGCTGGCTGCTTCTTGAAGAGAAACCGTTCCAGCAAAATGTTGTATTCCTTAATAGAAATGCGGGCAGTACATTTCACAAAAAGGGAAGGTTTTTTTTTAATTCCCTGTGCTGTATGAAGAAACACGGCAATCAGAAAACAACACGGTGTTGAGATGCTTGTAATTCCCAACTGGAGCGCGTCTACGTTGTCTCACACTGTGCCTGGAATGCCACGCCCCGCTCTCTTGACTGACATAAGTGACCCCGCCCATATCTTGTCAGATGCGAACCTATCAAACAAAGGCGTCAGCTCACTTTACGTACATTTTACATTACATGCGTTTATAAACATTATTTCTAACAGATCAGATTGCTATTTACATTTTTTAGTTACGGGATAGCGCCAAATGTTTTACACTTCTTTTAGGAGAGGCCCTGATACTGACGTCACTTCCGTTTTCGAGCGCAGCTGCACGCAGCTGCCTCCTGCAGTTTTTTCTCTCTTGTCAGCTCTCCGGCTCCTCGTTTGCAGCGTTAGCCGGTGGGCTTGATTATCGGTTGGTGTGCTCCTCCTGCACCCCTTCTGCCAGGCTCTTGGGTAGGATGTCTGGGTCAGCGGCCGGAGCAACGGCGGCTACGGGTGGCTGCAGTGTCGGTGGAGCTGGGCTCGCAGGACGCTTACCCAGCCGTATTTTGGAACTTATTTTTTCATATCTGGAGCTCCGGGACCTGCTTCGCTGCGCCTTGGTCTGCAGACACTGGAATCGCTGCCTTAGTGCCGATGAGAACAGCGAGGTGTGGCGTAGCCTCTGTGTGCGAAGCTTAGGAGAAGAGGCGCTTCGATCGGACATACTCTGCAATTTACCTACGTACAAGGCAAAGGTGAGGAGCCCGGGGGTCATCTGCGCCACCTGGATGGAATTCCGGTCCGTCCACGGAGCAGCAAGAGCCCTGACTGGACAGATCACCGGTTTTGCATCTGAGTCCCAGTCAGTGCGTCCGTGCGGCCTGTTCAATGGCTTGTGTTGCGCCGATCAAAACAAGCGTTTTTAGGCGGTCCTTCTGTTTATGAGTCAAACGTGTTTGTCAACTGCAGTGTCGCCTTATCGCTTTACGGTAGTAGGCGAATGAATGGGTTTGATCGATAATGAGCAGTCTGTAGTGACAGATGAGACGGGGGAGTGGAGACTTGGGACTAACGGGAACACATCGACAATTTTTGGTTGGTCAGATTTTCCTATTAGCTTCAATATTAATTGACTATTTTTTTCAAGCTTCATCGACCAAAATAGCTTATAGTGCGGTTAACGCCACACCAGAATAATTTCCAACTCGAGATATTTTTTTTGTGTACTTTTTTTTTTTTTTTTTGGTAGGAGGCTGATGTCTGCAGTACTACTCAAGCACTCCTTGGGCATTTGTATCAGACCCTTATGCCTCCCCCATATTCCCATTTATATGTTTTTATAGTTTAGTGAAAGGAATTCTTTTGGCAGAGTTGAAACAGTAGTAGACCAGTCATTGTTTTTATTTTTATCAAGGGGCACCCACAGAGCAAAAAGCAGGTTGAACTACAAGATGATCTGAATGCTGAAAGTTATAGGAATATACAGAGACTGTGGTAATAGCCCCCTTGAATTGCCATGGTTTGATTGCTGTGTACCCCAAAAAGGAAGAATCAAGCAGGAAGGACAAATTATTGGACCTACATTTACAACATTAGAACACTTTTGACAAGAAAAGACTGTTCAGCCCAAAAGGTTCTCCAGCTCTATTCAACCAATCACTTTAAAACACATTAAGCTGAGCTTTGAAGTCCTATCATCTACCACACTCCTTGGTCTGCCAGTCTGTGGTGCTTTGTGTGAAGAAAAAAAATTCTAATATTTGTATGAAATTTAGTGATCACAATTTTCCAGCCCCATAATTCTTTATGAAGAATGGATTATGAAGTTACTAATTCCCTTTATAAACATTAAACACAGTCTTCAAAGTACGGGTTCATTAATGGCATTTTTCTGAGTTACTGGAGCTATTGCTATAGTACTGGAAGTGACTATTGTCCTAAGTAAGGACACTTTTCTTGTGTGAGTGTTGAATTTTCTCTAGATTACCCAGTTTCCTCCCACATCCTATGCATTATGTTGATTGGTGTCTTTGTATGTGAGCCCTGCAATCGCCTGACATCACATTCAAAGTTGATTCCTGTGTTGTTCCCAGTGTTGCAGAACTAGACAGCAGCTCGTGCAAGACCAAGGTAGACTAAGCATGTCTGATAATCAATGGAGTTAGTGAACTTTTCTTCTTGCAGCAAAAAGATGGCACTGTGTTTGACTCATGATTGACCAGAGTCAATTACTGCACATTCATCGAAGCTGAAAAATTCTCATGTGTTCCTCTGTTTCAGATGGCACTACATTAGGAGAAGCAGAGGTGGTCCATCTCTTAACATACCGGTATAAAATACATAAGCTGGCATATAATACTCTAGGTTTTCCAAATCTCTTCTGATTGTACATTTGTAGGGATTCTTGCTTAGTTGTATCTGAAGGCACAAGACAATAACCTTACAACATTATAAAACAAGCAAGACAACAACACTTTCATTCCAGGATAGAATGTGACAATCACAACTTTTTTGCATTGCTCACATTTGTTTCAATGAATTCTTCTGGTTCCACAGAGGCTGTAAATGTTTTTTGGTCCCCTTCATCATGAAGCCGTTTGTCAAATATGTTTGGGGCTAGTGTTAAATCATGCTGGTCAGGATCTCCTGTGTGCTTTTGTCTTTACAAGTACGTCTCTCAGATCACTTGGGCTTGTCCTCAACTTTCATTGAAGGAGCTCATGGATGTGTGGCAGGCAACCTTGGAGACTGGGCAATGGCCCACAAGCTGTAGGTTTTACTGTGTACAAAGGAGTGTGTAGCTTGTGTAGGGTTTATTTTAATAGGTAGTATTCTCTCATCACTCATGAAACAAATCAAAGTTACCTCATTACAATGAAACAGCATGGGGGGGCGCAAGTGCAAGATCTCTGCACTTGCATGTAGCCATTAATTAAAGCAATCTTAACTCTGATATCACTTCGTTTATGTTAAGTGTCTAACCATTATTTAATTTAGCGTCTCTTAAACGTTTTGGGACTGTGCAGCCCCAAACAAGCTTTGATCTTGAAACTACTATGAAATTGTAAAAAAAAAAAAAAAAATAGCTGTAAAAAAATAATTTAATCAAGAAAATAAGGTGCATACAGTACAATATTTATATAGAAAGATGAAAAAAATTCATGTTTTAAGTGCAATAAATGTAAATGAGAATGATGTGCTGCCATTGTATGACATAAATCATTCATATTTAGTGTAAGGCTTGTTAAAGACAGCTTTAATGTCGGTGTCCTATTATTTTTCTAGTTATGATACTTTGTTTTCATTTCAGTGACAGTTGAAAATCTGCTTTCACACTACACATCTACACTCTTAAAAACAATGGTGCCAGAGTGGTTCTTCCATTTTTCATTCCAAAAAGACCCATCTACTTGTTCCAGGAAGAATGTTTATTTATTAATGGATCTGTAACAGATCCATTCACTAATACCTATGAATAGATGATAATATATTTGTAAAAATACTAATAGTCCTTGATTTTAAAAGGACTATTTTTGCATGCAATAACATAGGCTAAGTCTCTATTAGTGTCCTGCATGGTAGTCTACCACACACTAAAGATTGTAGTTTTTTTCCACATATTAGAAAGTTTTTCAAAGCACAAAGTACCAAATGTATATGCAGGGAACCCATCCCGGAATGAAATGGTGCTTTGACAAGCAAAGGTCCTACAAAAAACCACACAACACCGTGAAGAACCATAAAGTGCCTTTAAAGTCCCAGTGTTTTTAAGAAAATAGAAGCAAACTGGATTAAGAACCTATGTGCTACCTCACTCTCATTAGGATTTTTTACACAAAGTTAAAGAAGAAGTAATCTAGTCTTCAGATCTTTTAATATAACGTCTATGCAAAGATCAATCAATATATATTCTTCATTGGTGGACAGATCATTCTTGTTTATTGAGATTAAATCTAATGTAAAACTTTTTTTTTTTTGCATAGCACTGTTCTCTGAGTGCAGGCGCAGAGCAATTTTCAATTAAAATACATTACAGATTATACAAATTATTAAGCACAGAACAGGTAAACATAGAAATGGTGATTTGTTAAAGCACATGGAGAACAAGATAGAAACTGATTAAACATAAATGGAAACCAAAATAATTAATTGCTGAACTATGGCCAGCTAACAAAGAGATTAAAATTGTAAAAGAGAAAGTCAAAAATAAAGTCATATTCCTGGAGACCTGGCCCAAATGGCCTCCTACCCAATTCAGGGTTTTCTGTGCTGCTGGCCATCCAACCTGAAGAGGGAGAACCTTTATATCCGATGACTAAATGGATCCAGAGCCCACAAAAAATCTTCTTCTGTCCTTACTTTTAGGAAAATACTGTAGTCTTCAAACTTAACTAATGATATTTTATAAATGACTGATCACAATGCGTTTCAGTTGATTAAAACTATTATCTTCATTTCTCTTATGTTTCTCATTCAGTTGATCAGTAAACTTTTGAAGTTATCAAAGAAGTTGTTTCCAATTCTTTGCATCCAAAGTTTAATTTTCTTCTTTAGATTTCCTATTTTATTATAACTGCAATATTGTTTTATGTGTTTCCTGAAGTGATGAGTTAAACGTTTTTAAAAGTTGAAATACACCTACAATGTATCATAACTTTATGTTCGAGTCTGGCTCTTTTAGGAATTGCACAAGGTCACCGTTTTTGTTTTGTTTTAATAGGAATGTGTAATTCTGCGCTCAAATCATAGTCTTTTTATAAATCTGACGAATCATGAAAATCAGCAAATATCTGCTTGTAACAAAAAAAAATCTAACTTGATTTGTTTACTTTTATTGGTAATAAACTAACACTAATGTTAATACGTTCAGGTTAAGCAATTCGCACATCTAGATGCGGATGGAGCGCTGCATGCATCAAGCAAACCGAGACTCTTTGGTTTGCGTGAGCTCACATTAGTGCAGCAGGAGATGCAATCCGTGCTGCCTCAAAGTCTGCCAATTCGCTGCATGCTCTCAACCTCTCTCTCTCTCTCTCTCTCTCTGCTGCTGCTTATCGCCGCTAATATTGATACGACGCATTATGGCTGATGGCTCACGGAACTGCGCCGACATAGCCGGAAAACCGTTTTAAGAAACACCGCTCTGTCTCCTCCGCTGCACGTCAGCTCCACCGACCCCTTTTCGTGATGTCTCACCCTCTAATCCTGATCCACACGCTCCCACCCTCTTCGAGTCACCTGCTGCTCACAATGGATGCGAGTGCGATGCAAATTGTACTTGTTTTCCATTCTTCGTGAACCTCAGATATATGCGAGGATCTGTGCCGCCGCCAAGCCACGCAAAGGGATGCTGTTGAGGAAAGCGTCATAAATGTTTCATCATTAATATAAAGCGTTGTCCTGTAAGTGCTGTTGCCTAAGTGCAGTGCAGGGCTACTGGTTGAAGGACCAGTGTGTATATTGCATGTTGCCGTTTGATTTTTTTTGTTTGTTTGTTTGACTGAGATGTTAAGAATATGCTTCGTAAGTCGCATGCATTAAGCGTCGGGTTCCGCGACTGAAGCCGTACTTTAGCTGGAATAGTGACACATCAGTCACAGAGGTTTTGGGGTTAATTCTCTAGCAAGCGGAACTGGCTTTAGGACTCTTGAAATAACATATTTTGAAGATATTGTATTTGTGATTTTTGACCCTCAGATTATGCAGACAGCCATTCCATTCCTTACAGTGTAGTCCTCAGTAAATAGAAAAATATTAAAAATTGATGACACTTGGTGCTGATTCCTCCATTGCTGTTGCCCTCCAAAGCGCTGATGATTCATGCAGGTATTGGGCGCTTATCTGTATATTAACGAAATGTCAATTAAAGGAATGTAATAATTGTGTCGCCATAATATGACATTTAGCTTAAGTCCAAGTTGAGTTGCAAGCCATCAATAAGCAAGTCTAAGTTAGTGCGAGTCAGTTTTAAACACTGTCATGGAAGTCACAAAAATTAAGACTCGTCGCCCACCTGTGCTGTTTATTCATTTACCTATTAACTTATCAATTATTATAGTTTAGTATATTTTAGTAGAATATTTTTTATTTTTTGTGTTTAACTTGTCTTGCACTGGTTATGTGTTAATGTCATATTAATGAAGTATTTTTATATACTGTATGTTACACCATGGCCCATTATTTCATTCCATTGTGTATGGATGGCATGACTATAAACCTACTTGACTTGACTTAACACTGTATGTTGCTATATATCCTTAAAGGTAAAGGTGCCAGTGTGGTTCTTCAGAGCAGTGCCAGAAGTTAACCATTTTTGGTTCCCAACAGATCCATCTACATGAAGATTCTAGATGGAACTTTTATTTATTTAGAAGCATAACAGGCTGCATACCGTAAATGGCCATGAATGGATGGTAACAGATTTGTGAAATTGGCGCATGATTGTAAAATAACTCTTGCTGCATTCAGTAACTCAGGCAAAGTCCCAGTTTCCTTAATCTGTTAGTGCCATGCTAGGTATCCTACCATACATTATAGATTTCAGTTTTTTTGTACATATTAGGAGGTCTTTCAAAGCACAAAGAACCAACTTCATATGCAAAGAGCCCTTTCAAGTATGAAATGGTGTTTGGTCAAGCAATGGCTCTACAAGGAACCAAACAACACAGTGAAGAACCAGAAAGTGCCATTAAAGCACCAATAATTTTAAGAGTGTAGCATACCTTGTCTTTAATCTGATACTCCAGAAATGTGCAGTCATATTAACTGGCAACATTAACTTGAATCTGTCCACCCATTCATAATGGAAGCAGCTTAACCCAGTCTGGTCCAGCGTGATAATGAACATTGTTGTGAGAGGTCTTTACTTATATCTGTTGGGCCGTGAATGGAATAAGATGGGCACACACTTTCGATTTCCAGTACTCATACTGGTCCTTCAGTTTGCACCACGTTTCGGAAAGTGTTTGTTTGGTAACATTTGTCCATTATCCCTTTTTTTGTCTTTTCAGCTGTGCTCTTTTCAACACGCTCTGAGCTCCAATGACTGTTCCCGCAATGTTTACGTCAAGAAAAATGGCTTTACGTTGCACAGGAACCCCATTGCTCAGAGCACAGATGGTGCCCGGGGTAAAATTGGCTTCACAGAAGGTCGCCATGCTTGGGAGATCTGGTGGGAGGGACCCTTGGGAACTGTAGCAGTCATTGGAATTGCAACTAAGAGAGCGCCAATGCAGTGCCAAGGCTATGTGGCCCTTTTGGGCAGCGACGACCAGAGCTGGGGCTGGAACCTGGTTGATAACAATTTGCTTCACAATGGAGAGGTCAACGGCAATTTTCCACAGTGCAACAATGCTCCCAAATACCAGGTATGAATCCGCTCCTCCATGTGGTGCTGTCGATGAGACGTATTAGGTTAGAATTGCAAACTCTTGTGTTTGGTGAAGGCCTTAAGTGATTCCTGATGGTGTAGGTGAGGCACGAGGGATGCTGGAGATCTAACCATGCAGCCATAGCTCTGTAATGTATTTTATTATTATTAACCGTGTTATTTATGCTGCCTGTAGGTCATGTTCTGTGTAGAAGCCGGACAGATTCAAATTACAAGATTTTACAGACTTGGACTTTTTTTGATTGCTTTATGAAACCTTGTTTTATTTTTAGAAGTAGTTACTTAACATATATTTCTTAACCAAATTGTTCTTATGAATGTGTTTGTGTATTTGCTCATAACAAGCAGTTTTGAAATTGGTCTAACAGCATTTCCTCAGCTGTTGTGTTTTCTTTTGTAGCACCCATTTGTGACAAAAGCCGATCATCCAGCCAGATTGTAGCATATTAATTGTTTTGTTTTTTTATTTTTGTTATTAGTAATGCTCACAAAGATCAATGCTTCTTTTATAAAAACTTACAGAACTTGCTGTGTAGGGAAATCCACTTTTAATCCTTAAAGGAGAAGTTTAGTATTTGTCAAGTTGAAGTTACTTCCTCATAAAAATGGTGTGTGTGTGTGTATATGTATGTGTGTATATATATATATATATATATATATATATATATATATATATATATATATATATATATATATATATAATATGCCACACAGAATTGTGTTATAAAGTTAGGCATTTTCAATAAATTTTAAAAAATACATAGTTAGTCATGGCATTTTATAAGGTACAGAAGCCTATCCAAGCAGCATCAGGCACAAAGCAGGGAGTCTATCTATTGCAGTGCCCTCTCAAATCCACACTCACACTTGCCATCACACAGGGCCAATTTATAATTGCCAGCTAGCCTAACCTGCACATCTTTGGGGGATGTGTGAAGAAAAACAGGATTATCAGGAGGAAAACCCATGCAGATACAGGGTGCAAATTCCATACAGACAATAACTGGGTGGTGGATTTAAACCTGAGATGCTTGATCTGTTGTGCACCGGTGCTAATCACTGTATTATCCTGCGGTCATGGTTGTTGCCATCTTGTTTATAGTTCCAGCAACTAGTTAGTTTCTGGCCATGTAACTCATGCCAGTCTGACATGATATGATGTTGACAATGGTATTTAGGATAGCTGTGCACAGTACATGACATCTGTGGTTTTTCTTGACACACTTCTGCTGAATAATTTATCTTTAAATCCTCAGTGTTGGTGTGCTAGAGAGTCAATTTTATCTTCATTGTCTCTTTCTGTACTATCTCTCCAGGGGGTCAAGAATGGTGAATTGCGTTAAAGAATTTAGTTAATGATGGTTAGGTACTTATTTTGCTTTTTTTCACTTCAAAATTTATCCTTTCATATGGGGTTTAGGTATTTGGTTTTATGGAAGATAAAAAATTATATATTAGCGTAAATAGCATATTAGCATAAATAGCCATAAAAGTAATTAACAGCTTCTGAAGCATTAGATTTAACATAAATTAGAATGTTAAGCAAATAAGATATGTCAAGCAAATAGTTAAATAAAAAAATTAGCCATATTGCATTATTTTTAAGCTTGAAGCAGAATTACCAATTTGGGAAAGGAAGGACAGAATAGAAAGAGAATGACGCACAGAAACTGTCAAGGACAGAAGAAGGGGGAATATGGACACCTGTATTCGAAGGTTAGGAAGCTGAGGAACAATACCAATGACATAATATAGAAAACTGGTCCTGGTAGGCACGTGAGTAGCCAGCTGGGATAGTGAATCAGCAGAAACAGCAAAATGCATTGCTACTAACAAGGTCAAAATGATGTAATGCATAAAAAATAAAATTAGTATATTCATGTACTAGTATAAATAAATATAGAGAAATATATAAGCATTAACCTTAGTGTAGATATTACTGCAAGTCAGGCCTACCAAGCAAATGATTAAATAAAAGCACATGCCATATTTCTTTTTAATTAAAGCTTAGCGTTGAGCCACAAAGTATAAACTAGCATGCCAGCCAAGGAAGGGGAAGTGATAAGAAAATGCCCAAATATGGAAGAAGGAACTTCTGCCCAGCCAAGGCCAATAGAAATGAGCAAAACAGAAAGTAAAAATGAACAATAGACAGTTCAAATACTTGGGGGCCAGCTGCAGGGAAAGTCAGGAGATAATAATGGTTCCCATGAGAACTCGAGGTATTGGCTGGGCAGATGCAGAGGGGAGTCAGAGAAAACAGCAAATGAGCTAATCTGAGCGAGGTCAGAGTGATAAGAAATGACTATATCAGTTTGGAGTCCTGAACTGTTTGAGGCTCAGCTCAATTTGGCCGCATTGGGTTGAGTCTGTGTTATTATTATTGTTATTTTATTGCAATAAAACTATAGACTCTGTTTGCCTACCCTGAGTCTCCTAATAGCCTTAATTTCAGGTAAAAAGCCTTGTGGTGATAATTTTTCGCCACGACAGTTTCTCCTTGCTTTTGGTGAAAGATTTTTTTTTTTTTGCCTGTAATATGTAGTGATCATTTTGGTTAGCCTCTTACACCTTCTAATGTTTCTTGTCCATCACTCTACTCCATTCTTGTCCTATTTTTGGCTAGAATACATACCACCCATTTTTTTATTATTATTATCCATCCTATGACCTAGTACATGTTGAGTATCCCTATTCCGAAATGCCTGGAACCAAAAGTATTTCAGATATTTTCTGATTTTGGAATATATTTGTGTATAATAATGAGATATATTGGGGACATCCTTGATCAAGTAGGGAAATGTAGCCAAACCAGCTAAATGATGACTCACCTATATAATTCATATCACTGAGAAATTATTATAATGTGTGTTGATATTACATATTAAATCTCCAAAATGATGTATAAACTATATAACAGTCCCCTTTTAAAAGGGCCAATGCTTCATGTGTGAACTGGAGATCTTTTTGTGTGTCACTTCTCAGTGAACTGGATGATAGGTCAGGAATATCTCAGCCAAGCTTCACCCTGTCATGCCAGCTGAGCTGGAAGTCATTAAAGGACCAACAAGGTTCTACATTCTGTGTTGTATGGTGTTGGTGTACATACATAAAACATAACATATTTTTGCCAACATAAAAAGGCAACTTGCAGCAGTGTTCTGTTTTCCTGATGTAATTGGAGCCATTCACCAAACTCCTATTGCTATAAGGGCACCTGACAAGAATGAAGCTGCTTGTGTTAACCATAAGCAGTGACGATCCATGCATAGCTCAAGTGTCATTGTTTTATCCCCTGCATTTATCCTGCGTCATGGCACTTCACTGGGGTGAAACGGGGACATGGGGGACAAATCGGTAGTTGATCAAGTGATGGTGCTTCATGGTACTTGCTGCTTCAGGGGGACCACAAACCCGGACGTCAATCATGTATCCTAGCTGTGTGGCGGTTGACGGAGAACAAGCCACACTCCCGGCTCAGAATAAATAAAATCTGTCTGAAATCAGTACATATGTTGTTCAAATCCTTTCAGCAGTTTAAAAAAAAAAATAATTATAGTGAACATCGGTGGTGTCATGTCGGCACTCAAAAAGTTTTGGATATTAGGAGCATTTTGGAATTTTGGATTAATGATATCGGATTCAGTGGGTTGGAAAATGGATGGATGGATACGCAACCTGTATTCTCAGACTCCATTAATCTAATTTGTTAATTATGGAGATCCAGAGCTTGTCCTGGCTGGCATATGTCTTTCTGGTATGAGCTGAAAACTGAAGAACTTGGAGAAAAACCCCAAGAAGAGATTAAGCAAACTCTACACTCTACAGTTGGGTGTGGGATTTGAACCCAGGATGCTGGATCTGTTATGCACCAGTGCTAACCAATGGACCACTGTGCCTAAGAAAAACATATAATATGTATGTACAGTATGTGTGTTTGGAATTTTAACATACAGAAACATATGAGGAATGATCAAAAAAAATTACAGCAATTATTTAAAAAAATAAAGTTTTTATACAACTTTCAGTCACTGTATAAATACACTCAGTGACATGTAGCACTTCTTCTGTTCCTGGAAACATTTCCTGTACTCGTCTTTTGTTACAATGTCTGGAGCCTCCTGCGATTTCAGAAGAGCAATTTTAGCTTGAGACTTAAGCACAGATTTTGAAATCATCATCGGGAACTTCTTTAAAAAAAATGTCATGTTTAAGAAATCTGATCTATATTTAGCGGCAGTCTGTCCACATCCAACGACTAAAAACTGCACAGAAATTTGTTTTGTTTTTTTTAATCGATAAAATGAATACAGTAAAAGAAAACCAACAATAAGATCTGATTTTTGGGCTATTGCAAGAACAAACACAAACTCTCAACATAGGAATATTTTCATCACTTTAGTTGGACTTAATTGCTGTATATGAAAGCAATGTCAGCCACATGATATTGTAAGATGGCATTAAAAAACATTTATATACACTACAGTACATGTAAGTGAATTCTATTATTGCCGTTATTTCTGAATATGCCTCACTGCTACAAAAATACTTAAGAAATAAAAACGTAATAACAAACTCTTTAATGAAGTAACTAGAAAATAAAAAAATGCTCCAACTTTGAAACCCACTAACCAAATTTGTGAACGTACCTGAACGTTGCCTTCATTTTCTTACTTCTTCCTTATACGGTATACATTTTAGTGTACTTTGATCATTCTACTGCATTTTGCTGTCCACTTGTGAACACATGGGGTGCCTCACCCTTCACTACAGGACATATTTAACAAACGCAGTGTCCGCAAGGCCTGCAACATTGCACAGGACCTCTTACACTTCTGCCATCCAAGAGAATATACTGCGGCATCACAGCCAGATCTGCCAGGCTGCAGGATAGTTTTTATCCCCAGGCTGTCAAGACTCCTTAACACCATGCTGCCCGCTGGGATCATCCACACTGCCTCAACCACCTCTAAAAACAGAACTTTTATACATGCAAGCCACTTTCCTGCAAAGACTAGTGTGCATATAGAAAAGAACTGAAAATCTCATACTGACCTTTTAAGTATTTTGCACACTGCACTTTGACATTCTTTGATATCCTTCTGCTGTGAAACATTCTGACCTGTCATTGTTTACACGTCTTAAACAACTATTATAATACACTGATCATTTCTGTATTATCTATATCTATTATTTAGTTATTATATTACATATGCAATCTAGATACATATAGTTAATAAATAATACCATACATTGCATCAATCTTGTCTTTGCACAATGTCTTGTCTTGTTTGAGTTTTAAATTTAAATTTTAATTCTATTTTTAATTTAATTTTTTATTTGCACTTCATGTTGTTATGTTGTGGAACCTGAGCTTCACAATTTCGTCTGTCTGTATACTTGTATATGGTTGAGATGACAATAAAGTTCACTTTGACTTTGACTTTTTTAAAGACTTCCACTTCAGTGCATATCTACTTTGAAGTGGTACTTCATATCAAATACCTGTACTTAGTATACAACTCGGACACCCTGGTTTCTGTTAGTATGGTAGTATCCCCGGCTCTGTTTTGGGTTTCTTTTTGTGTTTTGGTTCTTCTTTCTAAAAATGAGTAGTGGACCATTGGAGCTAAATTCAGCAGCCTCACCCTTTCAATGTGCCTGTTGTAGTGACCAATATTAGGCAAAGCATGCTTCTCTGCCATAAGATGGCAAATATGGCCTGCATGTAATAAAGTAAGTGCTTATTAGCCTTCTGCACAAGTGTATGAAATATTGTTTATTTCCTCATCTTGTCACTAACCTTTGGAAAATTTCTGCTTTTCTCTAATTGGTTGATAACTCCTTTCTTTCCTAAAGCATAATACAAAACTATTGTAATAATATATTTTTTCTTTTTGTGGCAGATTGGAGAAAGAATAAGGGTCATTCTGGACATGGAAGACAAGACGTTAGCATTTGAACGTGGCTACGAGTTCTTGGGCATTGCATTCCGAGGTTTGCCAAAAACCTGCTTGTACCCAGCTGTGTCGGCAGTGTATGGCAATACAGAAGTGACTATGGTCTACTTGGGAAAACCCCTGGATGGGTGACCTCCAATTTGATGTAGTGTAAGAAGGAATGTGCCATGGAGTGTGCAGAGCCTGGCAAGGAGATAGGCCAAAAATAGAGGGATACAATACTTTACCCAGAGTCGACGATGAGCTGCTGTTTTAATTTGTGATCAGATTATGGCTGGGTTGTTTCAAGTGATGTTACATTAGACCTTCATCATGTCCATCACTGAGGAAATATTGCTCTCTCTACCAGATTTTTTTAAGGTTTGTTAAACTGTATATTGCAGAGCTTGGCTTAAGCTCTTTTATAATGAGTTCTGTGATTTTTTTTTTTAGGGTTTTGTTACTCACAGGCTGTCAAACATACAGTACATTATGTTTCTGGCTTGCTTTTTTGGAATTTGAGAAAATCCATAGTTGGCAAAAACTGCCAACACTGACTGGCCTCATGGACACACAGTGAACTGTAAATCTGTGAAAACGAGAGGGAATGGTGATACCTTTAAATTGTATGGAAGACGCAGTGGGCTGCAGCTTATCAAGGAAGCCGGGTAATTGTGCAATGTACCATTAGGGTGAAAGTCTGCATCATGTTAATCGCAGCCTTGTGACAAGGAGCCATTCTAGACCCTGCCGTGTTTTCTGTATTTGTTTTTCTAGGAAATTCATTTGCTCTTCACAGAGGTCCTTACTTTCGTGGCACTCCCTAGTTCTCTTGGTAGATAACAACATGAAGTCTGTGTTCTTGTCGGTGGAGACTTCCAGTAGATTTTTCTCAAATTCAGATATCCAGCCCTGAAAATTCTTCATTTGTACGAAACGAAAACGTACCCCAGTGCTCATTCACGTCAGGGAGGTTTTGCTTCCTTTATCCTTACTGCTTACACTGGTGGGGAATGTGTTACAAAATGGTCAGGACCAAAGTATCCTGCTATGTAGGTTTTAAATTGTTTTTTTAACTATCATTTTTTTAAAAGTTGTATTTGCTTAAATTGTACTGAATCTAGACTTATTGAAAGCCTGTCAGGCCAAAGTTTCTGTTTAGAAAGAGCTTGGACAGGAGAGATCACTGTCTATGATGAAATGGTTCTTAATGCCCAGTTGGTGGTGCCAAAAACCTGTGAGCCAGCAGGGATTTTACTGAGGCACACTCATGCCGTGAGCAGCACTGATCTTCACTTACATGTCTGTGTGAAATTTTTGCTAAATGTGGAGATCGGAGTTCCACAATGGTATGTGTTTTTGTTTTTACCTGATAACCACCTTTTCAGTTCTTAAAAATTAAACTCGAATCATTTTCACTTGTTATGATTTTGCATCGTCTATAGTGTAAAAAAAAAAAGAAAAAGTTTTTTGCCCCCATCAAAAATTTTATAGTTCTTTGTAGGTTGGTGGGTGCTGAATCCACATCTGGCAACAGCATTGCTCTATCACATCCAGTTTTATAGTTTTTGAGAAGTGAAATTTTAAAATGAAAGAACACTATTTTGGAGAAAAAAATTAAAATATTTTTTAATTGTATTATTTACACTTGGGGAAAAAAATATATAAATTACACATATTGTCATATTGTGTACTTTTCAGGATCCCAGAGTTCGCTGGAGCCTTCCTCAATGATCACAGAGCACAAGGCAGGAACTAAAACTGGACAGGGCACCAATCCAGGGCTGGGCAAACGCACACAAGGGCCAAGATAGTGTCGACTATTTACTTAACCTGCATGTCTTTGAACAGTAGGAGGAGACCCACACAGCCACGGGGAGAACATGCAAACTCCACACAGGGAGGACTCAGGACACCAACCCTGTCTTCATTACTTTGAGGCAGCAGCACTACCACTGCGTCACTGTATATATAATTGTTTGAAATACAAAAGGTAGCCACTTGATAGTTTTTTCCCCTCTTATAATCTTCTGTAGGTCTTCCATGGTGGAATGACCGTCAAAAAACAATATCAACATTTTTATTCAAAGTGGTATTTTTCACATAATCAGATATATCATGCAAATGGTTAGTGGTAGAGAAATTCCAATTTCAGAAATGGATTCTGCACAGCTAAATCTGTAAAGTACTTTTTTTTTTTTTTTTTTTTTAAATGGGAGGATTTTGGTGCCAGACCAGTGCTACTGGTGTACACAGACAATCTTCTAATCCAGTCAGTTAATTTAGGTATGATGGTGTGTGGATGCAACTTGTTTCCAGCCAGCAGAGGAGATGTACCATTTGCAAATGTTTGATACCAAAACTGTTTTAATGAATTTAGAAAGAACTGAAATGGTCCATTTTTAAACCTTGTTATGCATTTTAGGGTTGCAGGGATCTGATGGCAGACAAGCACTTGGGGCCAATTTTTAGTTTTGCCACTTAACCTTACATGCTTGTTTTTGGGATATTGGAGGAAATTGCACCCAGACCCAGGAATATTGTGCATACTCTGCATGTGCTGGATTTGATCTCAGGGTACTGAAGTGGCAAGGTCCACCACTGCACTATTGTGTTAATTCACGATATTGAAAAGACAGAATAATCAGTTAGCAGAAGAAACTAGCCCAATCGAGCATATAAACTAAATGCATCTTTGCTGAATATGTTGGGAAAATGGAAAATGACCATGA
The DNA here is from genome assembly GCF_900747795.2 of Erpetoichthys calabaricus. Classification (NCBI taxonomy): domain Eukaryota; kingdom Metazoa; phylum Chordata; class Cladistia; order Polypteriformes; family Polypteridae; genus Erpetoichthys; species Erpetoichthys calabaricus. The sequence goes on along the minus strand of NC_041395.2, from coordinate 168,984,934 downwards.
TGAATTTGTACAACAATATAACTTAATAGGTAACAGTAATGCCCTTTTTTCAGAGATAACTTAATATTTTATATTGGTAGATCATTTCTTCCAAACACTGAGCTAACTGAACCCAATTTTTGGGGTCCTATCTGTTGCAGCGTATGCACCTACACTTATCCATTCGGGACCATTTTAGAGTTGTGATTAAAGATAACCTGTGCATCTGTGGGGCTGAAAGCTGGACAATTTAAGTATAGAAATGGTGAAAATACAGCATAAACTAAGACTGGGATTCCGACCCAGTGGCAGTACTAAGTTACTGTGAAATATGCCTATCTGGCATCACTAGATGCAAGGCAGGAAACGGCCCCAGAGTGGTTGCCAGTCCATCACAGAGCCTACCCAGCGATCACACTTACACAGACACAGTCTCGATTTGGAATCGCTCATTATACCAAGATAGGGGTGGCCAACTCTAAACCTGGAGAGCCAAAGTGGCTGTAAGTTTTCATTCTATTTTCTAGTGACTAGTTTTTGCTACTAATTAACTTAATTTGCTATTTAAGACTCAGACCCTTTAAATCAGGGCTGAGCAATGTTAGTCATTGAGGGCTGCAATGGCTTCAAGTTTTTGTTCCAACCCAATTGCTTCATGAAAAGTAATTTATTGCTGATGAAGCACTTATTGCTCAAGTGATATTTTTCTCCTAATTTTAGTTGTCTTGGTTGTTAAGATTTGGAACCTTTAATTGTTCATTTTAGTCTTAAACAGCTGCATTCATTGTATGAACTGGTCTTTATTAGCAATATGACAAAGGAACCAGCAGTTCAACATTGAGCTTGTCTCCATTTCCACCCGTGTGTATTCATCATTCACTATTTGGTTTAATTAAGTACTCAGAAGGAAACTGAAGAGAAAGTGAAGAACTGAAAATTACTCCTCTGGTTTAGGCCTCAACACACGCAGATGATACATGTATCATTAGAAAGGAAAAAAAAAATCTGATTTAATAATGAACTGACATGGTAGACTTAAAACACTAACAAGCCATGAAATGAAATAAGATCTGTCATTGGTGAGGATTGGCTTCTAATTAAGCAGCTGGGTTGGAACAAAAACCTGCAGCCACTGCAGCTCTCTAGGGTTAGAGTTGGCCACCCCTGCTCTAAGATGTACTATTAAATAGTAATTTTATATCCAGAGCAGCACAGTGTTGCAGTGGTTAGTGTCACTGCCTCACAGCTCCACAATGTTCAGCTGAAATATGAATCCAGTGGAGTCTGCACATTTCTCATTTCCTCTATGTATCTAACTAATGACACCAAAATAGTGCAGTGTGGTGCAATCTAGTCGAGAACAGGCCATTCAGTCCAACAAAGCTCACCAGTCCTATCCACTTAACTCTTCTAAAGTCTTACTGTCTACCATGCTACTTGGTAACTTATTCCAAGTGTCACTGGTTCACTTTGTAAAGAAAAACTTACCAATGTTTGTGTGCAATTTACCCTTTCCAAGTTTCCAAATGTGTCCCAGTATTCTTCTTTTAAAATAAGTCTCAATCCACTGTACTAATTTCCTTCATAATTTTAAACACTTCGATCATGTCACCTCTTAATCTTCTTTTGCTTAAACTGAAAAGGTTCAGCTCTTTTAATCTTTCTTTATAGTTCATCCCCTGTAGCCCTGGAATCGGCCTAGTCACTCTTCTCTGGACTTTTTGTAGCCTGGAGGCCAAAACTGCACAGAGTACTCTAGATGAGGCCTCACCAGTGCGTTACAAAGCTTGATCATAACCTCCATGGACTTGTAATCTACACATCATGCTATATAACCTAATATTCTGTTATCCTTCTTAATGGCTTCTGAACACTGTCTGGAAGTTGATAGTGTAGAGTCCACTATGACTCCTAAATCCTTCTCATAAGGTTTACTTTTGATTTTCAGTCCCCCATTGTGTATTCAAACCTAACATTTTTACTTCCTATGTGTAATACTTTACATTTACTGACATTAAATTTAATCTGTTACAAATCTAGCAAAGCCTGTATGCTGTCCAAGTCCTTCTGTAATGATTTAATAAATTCCAGATTATTTGCCAATCCACCTATCTGCAAATTTAACCATCTTGTTACTTGTATTCCTATCTAAATCATTTATATATATTAAAAATAGCAGTGTCCCCAATTCTGATAAGGTTCCTCGCACCATCATCCTCTGCTTCCTGTGTCTGAGCTAATTCTGCACCCACCTACAAATATCACCCTGAACTCCCAAGTTTATGAATCAGTCTGTAAGTGAAAGGTCCCTCTTCTCACCAACAGAAGACCTCCCATAATCCAGCATACATTCCCTCTGAACACTACATGCCTACTCCAATTTAGAAATTTCTCATTGCTTAAAACACTGTCAGGTTTACGCTGCTGTGTTTAGCAGTTGAGCAACAGATGGTTGTTCAAAGATGTTAAAATCACAGATGATGCAGACTTCATCTCCAACAAAACAAGGTGGCAGTCTCAACAAAAAAGTCTTAACATCAAATGTGAGTGGCAAATGTTTCTGTGCTGGAATTTTCCACTCAAAGCTAAACAGTTTGTACACTGTGGATTAGACCAAAATAAAAAGACCAACCAAATTGCCCATCCTCAAGGTGACCAAGGCCAAGCCCTTTAACAAGCCTTGATTGAGCCATGTCAGTATAGCAAAGCAAATTTGAACTGAAAGGACAGGAAGACACCAGAGAACATTAGGTTCATGATCTCTCTCATCTTTAATGAATTAATCAAGAAGCACTGTTTCAGTTAATTTATAAAAAAAAATGTATTTTATGAAAAATAAAATGTTTTTCAGATATCACCGGAATATTTTCCCTTGTTAATAACTGCATACAGAGCTATGACAGGCCATCAGGCTCATCCTGCTTATCAGTGCATTTCTTATTTACACACACATACACCTCAGTGTTTTGTAAGCCATAATGACAGCATGTACAACTAAATTGTTCACTTTGATTTAAAGCTGATCTATACTTATTCAGTTCTTTTAAAGAACGTATTCGATATTCCTGTAGAAATTTTGGATTGCAATTTATTTTTTAGACCAGAGTTCTAATGTTAAAAATCCTAGTGACAACTGTAAGTCAGGATCGGTGGCCGTATTTATCGAGTGTCTCAGAATTGCACTAAAAGTCTGACTAGGCTAAGAATTTCTCCAATCCCCAGATTAAAACATGAGAAATAGCTACTCTGTATAAAGTGGCCTATACTCACTCCCAATGAGGAGTAGGGGTTCATGTTTCAGAATGCATGAAGTTACAATTTTACAGCACCCTGAGCTGTACTCTGGCATTCATTAAGACATTTTGTAGTTTTCTGATACGCTAAGGCATCACCACAGAGTTGATGATAATAATATTTAAAGCAGCAGCAGTAGAAGAAGAAAAACATAATAATGTAGAAAATCGTGTCAGTTTGAAACCACGTCAATAATATTGTAATTTGCATCCATAACCACCTGTATGTTGATACTGTGATATCACTTGCAATTCAAATATGTGTGCTCATGCACACTTACGGCGGCAATAATCTTTATGTGTGTGCCATCAATCACAACAACGGCTCCAGGAAAACCAGCAATTTGCAGGAATGCAGCTTGCTATAACACTACCTCACATGGGGTGGTGGAAAAATGTATGAATCTGCATATTATTTCATGCATTGTAAGGGCATTCAAAGTTTGCTGCAAAATTAAAGAAATGGTGGGTTGTGACATACCCCAACCATCACTATTGCAAAACTGCATTTCCCTTGTGACCAAAAATCCCAACAGCACGTCTTTTTCTTGTAGATGGAGCACTAACGAGATTTGCTATAAATATTATTCCATCTCTGTCAAATCAATCAATCTTTACGATTTCCTTGTTGTCCAGTGTTTCCAAACCATTCCGCCTTTCCCGCAATGTGAATGCTGATCTCTGCCTGAACGCCATCTTTTAGCAGCTCCTAGCACATTAGTACAGCTCACAAGCTCTCCTAAATCCTGATGAAGTTAGGAGTAATTTTTTAAGTTAAGAAAATTAATAAAATTCATTTACTTCTACTCTGAGATTTTTGAGTCAGTTAGAACCGTTTTCCTTCTCGGCGAGACGCTTGATAAACATGGACACAGGAATCCACAGAAAATGGTGTTACAAATCATCTTTTTTTTTTGTTTGCCTTGTGCTCAGTGCTACCAGGCCAAGTTCGGGTGTCTTGCAACCCTAAGATTGAAACAAGCAGTAAATGAATGGATTTAATGTATCTATTTTTCAGATGGGGAAAGTGATATTGTTTTAATAAAACACATTACTTTAAGCCAGATTACATTAGACACATGACATTTACATCTCTTTTAATTTACTTTTTATTTGTAACATAACAGCCTTTGTTGTTTCAGAAAGTATAGCTTTTTACATTCATCCATGTGTTATTTTAAAAGGAAGCAGGTACCTTTCTTAATTGTTTGTATCTGTTTTGGCCAAAAAAATCTCAAACATTAATGTGGTTTGGCTAACAAAAACTCTGCCATACTGTTGTCAGATGTCTGAATGATTCACACAGTGAAAGGGTACTTGGGTCTGTCATACTGATGTTTAATGGTGTTGTCTGCCGACTCTGAAGTGATTGTCTCTAGCACTGACAGGCATCCTTATTCATTAGGACAGTCCCATTTGCTAGTGGTCTTGAATTGTTCCTGTCACTTGGGTAAACGTTAACACCTCTTGAGGCTTTGCGCAGCACAGGATGTTTTAAATGGATCCCTGGAAATATTTTTGGCTTCCTCAGGAAATTTGAATTGTGATGAGATTTACTATGCAGCACGAAACTCTAAAGACTTTTATTATTTATTATTGTTATTAGCAGTGTTTCTCGTACATTAATATAAGAAGTTAATGGAATGGTATGGTCAAACCAAAAGTCGTGAGAATAAACAAATTACAAAATTATAAATTGCTCCATTGCTTCATTTTATGTTTTTTTGTATCCTTGAAAATAACTGAGTGCTACAGAGTTTAATCTCCAGTAATTGAAATATATAATACTAGCCAACGCGCGGCGTAGCATACGCCGCATAATTATGTATTGATGGGTGAACACTTCCTGAACGACACAGTTGTCCAAATGGGGGTGGGTTTGTGGATAGCACTGTGAGTGAATGAAAAGATGGACCTCTGGAGAGAGCAACATACAATTGTCCGTGACTGAAAGCGAGATCGTCTGTGACGATAGAGGCCACGCTGGTGAAAGTTACTTCGTCGGTAGGGATAAGTTTCAGCACTTGTTCATTAAGGTGTAGCGAGTCTTCGTTGTTGACGCTTAATATAGCTTGTGTACTGAGTTGTTCCGGAGTCACCGTTGCGAAACACTTTTTTAATGTCTTTTAAGCACAGGGAAAAAAATGAACATGTGAACCATCCGTAATGTAATAAGGCACCAAGAAAAGTAACATTGCAATGCAAATCGAGCCCAGTGCATTCTTTAACTGCTTTGTAGTGCAGCGGTAGTGTTGCTGCTTTGCAGTAAGGAGACTGTGGAAGATTTTGGGTTCGCTTCCTGGTTCCTCCCTGTGTGGATAGTGCTTTGAATACTGAAAACACCGGTATATCAATGTAATAAAGTATTATTATTCTTATGCGTCCAGCGCTCGCTCTCTCTCGTGCACCTGTGTGTGTGTGTGTGTGTCGCTTGCTCGCTCGCTCGCTCGTACGTGTTCCTGCAGGCATACACCGCATAATCATTTATTGATGGCTGAACAGTTCCGGAAAGACACATTTGTCCAAAAGTGTTGGTTTTGAGGATACAACAGTAAGTGGATGAAAAGATGGAACTCTGGAGAGAGCAACATACAACTGTCCGTGACTGAAAACTGGTTTTGGCAGATACATGCATATCTTTTTGAAAGTTTGGCCCTGTGCCATATTAATTGTCATCGCAAAGGCCAATCTAACAGGAAATTGTCTTTGAGTAAAAATAAAAGGCAAATTATCCGCGACAAACAAACTGTTTTACACGCTGCATACCAACCCACGGCATAGTATACGCCGCATAATCACGCCGCTTTTTTAATGTTTTTTAAGCAGAGGGAAAAAAATGAACATTTGCAAAATCCATAACGCTGCTTCCGGGAGAATCCCAAGGCGTTCCCAGGCCAGCCGGGAGACATAGATAGATAGATAGATAGATAGATAGTCCCTCCTCGGATAAGCGGAAGAGGATGGATGGATAACGCTGCTTTCAGTAAGTACAATGCACACGCGTTTAATTTGTCTGCCACTTTTTGCCAGCCGTCTTTTCTGGTTTGGGCTGCTTTTGCAGTGTTACCGCTTGTGCATATTAAATCTTGAAATCCTTCCGAGTAACTAATTAACTAACTAACACCCACCGACACACACACACAGCTTGTGTGAAAAAAATGCGCCCGTACTTTCATCATTTTGTTGCAGCCTATCAAAGACTTGCTGATCATGTTTTCTAGGCTCAATATACATTGGCTTTTCACTCAGCGTGGGGGCGCGCATTCATCTCGGGGACGTAATCAGTGCGAGGGTATGACCTGCACTTACTGGGAATTCTTCGTTCGTGGGGAACAATTGCAAGCCCCGGTTTCCAGCACGAATGGGGTTCAACGGCTCACCCACGCCTCTCTGCGCCAGGTAGACGCACCTTGATCCATTCAGTGTAGCACGCGAGCAGTTACCTGATGCAGGAATCTGTTTAACATTGAAAGAAGTGTTGTTTCCATGAAATACATTTGAAGCGGTGGTAATGGAAGGCAAATGAACAGTCAACGTGGGTCACAACTGGATTGATGCCGTGTTTTGTGTCACCTGACCATGGTGGTGGGGGGGGGGGGGGTTTTGAACAAAGGGCAGGGACATAATCAGTGCGAGCGTATGACCCGCACTTACTGGAAATTCCTCATTCATGGGGAACAAATGCAAGCCCCGGTTTCCAGCACGAATGGGGTTCAACGGCTCACCCACGCCTTTCTGCGCCGGGTAGACACACGTTGATCCATTCAGTGTAGCTTGCGTGCAGTTACCTGATGGAGGAATCTGTATAACATTGAAAGAAGTGTTGTTTCCATGAAAAGCATTTGAAGCGGTAGCCATGGAGGGCAAATGAACAGTCAACGTGGCTCACAGCTGGATCTGGACCGCAGCACAGACCAAAGCGAGTATGTGTTTGATGAGCTGTTCGAATTGGCGGGCAGTGCTCTGAGGTGCGTTCCCTATCACGTGGAAGGAGGGTTAGAGTTTCTGGGCGGGGCTTTGTTGTTTCTTTCCCACGGTTTTCGATGGTGGACGCGGTCGGGTGTCGTAACCGAAAAGAATAATGAAAAGTCAACGTGGCTCAGAAGTGCATGTGGACTCCTAGCACATACGAAAGCGACTTACGGGGTGGTCGGTGAGTTGTAGCGTCCGGGTACATAAGCAGGCAGTGTGAATGCCTAGAGAGCGAGGGTGGACGCGGGCCGGGGAATAAGGAGTGTTGGTGGGTGGAGAAACGTTTTCCGTTTTCCTGCAGGACCATCTAAGAAGACGCATGTTTGTCGCGGATGGGGTGGACGCGGGCCGGGGAATAAGGAGTGTTGGTGGGCAGGGAAACGTTTTCCGTGCTCCTGCAGGACCATCTAAGAAGACGCATGTTTGTCGCAGATGCGAATTGCTGTATGTAGCGTGTAAAACAGTTTGCGATGGTGCACGCGGTCGTGCGTCGTAACCGAAAAGTCAACGTGGCTCAGAGGTGCATGTGGACTGTAGCTCAAACAAACATAAATGACGGCGTGTTTTCCGAGGCGTCGCGTCCGAGTTGGTGGGCGTGGCTCTGCGAGTTGTCGTCGTATCCAATGGTCTTAGAGTTGGTGGGCGTGGCTGTCTTGCGTGCTTTCCACGGGTGGCTACTTGTCTGCGGCTTAGTGAATTATAGATTTGTAAACATTTAGAAAATCTTATTATAAAAAGGTGAGTTTTCAAGATAGTAGTTTTCTTCAGATGTAACTGCCATTATGGAATAATTTGTACTTTTACTTTACTTGCCTTCTTGCTTTCACAAACATGATCTGAATAGAAAGAAAATCAGATATTCAACAAATATTTCACCCTGCTGAAAAACAGACTCTGCTTTTTGGTTGCAGGTTTAATGACTTGTATCTTGTGCCTGACAGACCACTGTAAGAGAAAGCAATTAAAAAGAAATGCACATAGATACACATACAGCCCAACAAAACACACAACTCGCCTTATAAGTTAATTTGTGAAAGATTTCTAAAACTGTTACTGCTACTCTCATGGAATCTTTTATCACACAAGAATGAGTGCTGTCAAATATGGCAATGCAGGAACAGTGAAAGCAGTCGGCTCAGCTAATGTAGTCTGGAAGAGTTTTATAAGGGTTGAGTATTTTTTTGGGGTCAAGCATGTTTTTCAAGTGACTCATGATGTAGACTGCTTCAGCTGGCTTACTATAGTGAATGTAGTTTCTTTTCTTGAGGCCAAGTCCATGCTCAGCACTGATGCTTCCATGATGTTTAGCTGTCCACTCATAGATAAAAGGCTCAATGAGTGAATGCAGAGCGGAGTCATAAAAGGGCGACGTAATATTGAGGTGTAAGTTTCCATCACCTAGAAAAGAAATAAGTAAATATGGCAAAATATTAATAAATCATACCAAAATATCAAACAATAATTATGTAGAATATAACTAATTTTGTTATCTAATAAATACATTTATTCCATAACAAATATATTATTTACCTCTATAGCCATTTTCTGTCTCCTAATTTCAGGTAACCAATGATCACCAGCTGCTGAGTTTATCTTGTCAAGTATTGCTATACAGTATCTGCTACTGTAGCAAACTCCTTTCCAATTTATGCAATAAGGGCAAATCTTTTTTTATGCATAATAATTAATCTTTCTTTTATATTTTATCATTTATTGTTATATGCTCCCCCAATTTGTACAGATGCAGTAGTCTAAAGACTGCTTATGAGTAAACCTGATGGAGAACAACAACAGTGCTCACAGCAGGATTTTAGAATAAGGAGCAGTTAGATGGGTTGAGTGGCAAAATCTGATTATAACTATCAACTGACCCTGCAGTCATCATTTAGCCAGGTGTAGAAGAACAGATGGGAGTGTTCATTGTTGAGAACACATTGTCAACTTATATGGAGCCAGCAAATGCAACACTACCACAAGGTGTGAGACCCTCTGTGGAGGCTGCAATGGCCCAATTCAGGGGTAGTGTATATCCACATAAATACATTAAAAATAAAGGATAGTTATGGAGGAGCAGTAAGGACTGACCAAGACAGGAGGGTTTTTTTATTGTTTATGAAGTGGTGGAAAGAACTGTAGACCTGGCAGTGTAGCACACAAAATGATAAAGGATTACTAAACACATAGCATCAGAGGCAGGGATTGATTTGACCAATTAGTATACCAGTTATACTGATCTTCCTTTGGGAATTTATTTGTCTTTTTGTTCTTTTTTAATTGGTGAGATTTATAACTTCTACTACATTCTGTAATGAACAAAGCCACACGTTCTCTCTCTAACACGGTGTGACAGCATCCTTGTGCTATTCCTGCACATCCAGAATAATGCCAAGGAGGCAAAACATATTGAAAATGGTGAATCTATTAAAAAATAAGCATGTGTAGGAGGGATTAACAAAAGTAAGACACAAAGTACTAAGGTTCTTGACAAAAGAAAAAACCTGTGGCTACCTGAACTTCTGTTTATTAAGTGTACCCACATTGCAGGTACACTCTGTCTTTTACCTCACTTTTGCTCTCTTTTTGACAATCTTGGCCCCAACATCTAGAAGTGAATAACTGCACCAACTGAGCTCCTGAACCTGAGATTCCTGTTCCAGTGTTGACTGGTGGCCTTAACACTTCACACTAGGTTTACTTTCAGACTCTCAACACCCTCTGTGTGAATTGTGAGAATTGGTGGATTCTGCCTATCTCCTTTCACTGTTGCCAGGGCAGATAATTCCACTTCATCTTAGCCAAAGCAGAAAGAATAACATCAGCCAACCATCTACAATTTGGTATATCTCAGCTCACCCTTAAAATGATTTCCTACTACTGATTAAAATGTATCTGTAGATGAAAGAGATTAAATTACGTCACCTGAATGGTATATTATGATATCCACTGGTCTTATGAATGTTTTTATTTTTCACTCATTATATATACTTTCAGCCTTAGGTAAAAAAAAATTGACTTACAAAGCTCATCTCAGAGTCATTTCTGCCACAGGAAGGGGGTGAGAAGTTGGAATCATCTCGGTACATACATGTAATGATCATTCTTGCTAACTGATTCCACTATTACAACATTATTGAACAACTGAATGATCTATTTAGCAGACACTAACAGGAGTAGAAAATCAATATTCAGTAACATACCCAGATGACCATAGCCAACCACAGACTTTGCCTGATCACGAAGTTGCACCCGCATGTCCTGCACAGCCTGGTAAATATGTTCCACAGGCACAGAGATGTCATATTTATATGTATATCCATCATGAAGCAGCGCCTCCGTAATACGTTCTCGAAGCATCCAGAGGGCCTGAAAAATAGAACCATTATTACTCATAAGCTACCTGCTTCTAGTGGTCTAGAACAGGCATGTCAAACTCACTACCATTGGTGGGCCGCTTCGACTGCCATACGTGCGTCAGCGGGCCGTACTGTAACAAATACTATTATACAAAGTTACTGTAGCTTTCTTTCCAATACTGAAAACTTTAAAAAATGTAACACTTAAAGTTTAAAGTTTAAAGAAAAGCAATTTATTTCCATGCAGTCTCCATACAACAGTGTAGAATTAGAGTCTTAACCTCTTAGCTAGGTCCTTATTATATTACTAGGCTCACCCTCCTTTTAAGGTGACCAACTTTTATCCTCAATTTGTGCGTGCTCCATGTGTACATCAGGCATGTAAGTGTAGGGAATGAGAACATCGAAGTGCCCATTCATAACATCTCCCGAAAACCTAAGTTTTTTTATCCCCTCGAGTGCCTGTCCAAACTTGGAGTGTAGGACTCCATAATAATATACTTGAAACTCATAGGGGAACAACTCTCCCGCTGCCATTAGCTCAGAAATGGTACCATAAGTTTGAGACTTTGACATTTCAGTGAGATACTGAAGCTCATTTGTATAAGAGATTCCTGACGGCATCATTGTAAATGGCTGAAACCTTGACCAATTACTTAAAACATGTCGTACAATGTCAGCTCGAATCTGTACCGGTAAAGACGGAGTTTCATGCACTAAATAAGCTATAGATGAGAATAAGCAAGCACCATCTCCCCTGATATTTACTACGCAGTGAAGCATTTGTACTCCATCAACATTAATTATTTCCAGAGACATAATTTTGTCTATTTTTCCAGCGCATCGCGCACAAAAGCAAGGGAACGATGGGAGCACCAGAACTCTGCTCACATCGCGTTGCTTCATACCACAAGCCGCAAGTAGTAAGTCTGTGATAAGCGGAATACCGCTACGCTTTGCACTCACGAGACGGAAGGCCAATCCCGACTGCTTTTATATAGTGTCTTGATGATTGATATTCATTATATTATATTCATTGCTTATATAGGAGCCTTACAGTATGAGATTTATTTCTTTTGTCCCGACACTTGGCATTTCTTGTCAGGCCCGGTCTTAGGTATTATGGGGCCCTAGACGAAAGGGGGGTCCAGGGGCCCCCTGGAAGCTCTGTGAAATGCGTGAAAATTAGACCAAGGAGTCGATCCAGGGCCCCCCGGACGCCGGGGCCCTAGGCGGTCGCCTACTTCGCCTATGCCGGGCCTGATTGGGACAAATAATGCTGTAGTATATTTAAGTATATATGACAATTGCTCACTCGGACAATTTGTTTTGGGGGCCCCCAAGAAGGCGGGGGCCCTAAGCTATAGCTTGTGTAGCTTATACATAAATCCTGCACTGTTTCTTGTTAGTAACCATTTCGTCAATATCAGGCTTGAAATCTTGTGCAGCTGCAACTTTTATGAGGGATGAAAGGTGATCGACGGTAAGTCTTGAGCAATGTGGGGTTTTGGTAGCTTTCATTAACAAAAACAATTGCTCACAAAGGTAAGTGCTTCAGAACATAGACAGTACTCTCGATGCCAACTTACGGATCTGCACATACGAGGGTGGCAGGTAAGCATACAACCCTGGCACACCAACTTCGTTGTATTTTGCCTTCAGAATAGAATCTGACTGCACTTCAATCAATTCCATTTGGATATTCTCAGGCGCATTCTCAACGTTGTAAGAGCCCTGTTTGTGTGAACTGAAATCACGAAAATGCTCACTGAATTCATTGCTCAGTAATTCAAGTTGGAAAACAAATCCTCTAAAAATCAAATTTTACTTCAAAGTTTATATTGTAAAATAAGCCGATACGCAAAAAGCCACCTGACCTACAATAATTTTACAAACTCAAAATCACAAAAATGTTAATAAACAACTCACCAACTTCTCGCGTCCACTTCAGATCTTCAGCTGTAGTCTGCACTAACTGTTCGTTACAATACTAGCACAAAATTACATGAAACTAGAGCAACAAAACGTGAAAATATGCAGGCTATTACTACTCGTGATGGTCAGTTCTGCCCAGTGGCCAGTCTCAGCAGCCCAGTCAGTAGTGTAGCCTTAGCAGGGGCGGCTCTAGGCTCGTGGCGGCCCTGGGCAGAGAAAGAATCGGTGGCCCCTTCACCTGGCAATGTCAATACGGTATCTTATGCACGGCAGATGGCCACATCCATTGCGGACACTGCATAGCCGCCGTGCTCATGACACGCTTCTATATACGCGTGTCCGTAACTTGAAAACCGAGTGGCGACCCATGATATTCTCATTACGGCAAAACATTATAATACTACATATAGCTTACTGCTCCGACTCTAGCGACATTTGTAAATACAGCGTACTAATTAACAAGAAACAGAATGTTTTTCGGCCACATTGCCGTCAGCTGTGTCGTTATTTTCTCTTTCTGTTTTATATTCAATATATATTGATGTGGCGGCCCCTGGGATTTGGCGGCACTGTGCAGGTGCACAGTTTGCACATGTCTAAGGCCACCCCTGCTGCAGCCTAGCACTTCAGTTGTGACGCTGCGGCTCATTAACTTGTCAAGGCTCGTGGCTATACTGTACTAGCAGATGACGTTTCCAGTACCGTAATACCATGGGAGAACGCGCTTTTGTCAGAAGGCAGAAGTAAGAAAAGTCAATAAATAACACCGAAGATGCAGAATACTATCGTTTGTGATTGAATCAATCATTTTGTACAAGTTCAGTGCTAACTAGCATCTGTCATGCGGGCCGCACAGATTTCTGTTGCGGGCCGCATGCGGCCCAAAGGCCGCGTGTTTGGCATGCCTGGTCTAGAAGATCGACTGAAATCTATTGGGTGAGTTGCCTCACCAGCTAGTGGTCCAAATGCAGAAATCTGTAAGGAAGTACAGCATACCAGTATATAACTTAGAATACTAATGCTTTGTCTGAGTATATTAAAGTTTGTTTTTTTACATTTCTGTTGCAAAGTCTGACAATTGTAATGGTGTTAAGTAAAGAAGACATGAAACATTTTCAAGTCACTAGTTACACTAATTGTGCCTCAATTATTTAAATGATTTTTTAACATTTTATGGTCTATTTAATACTCTTAGCCATGTTTTGTTGATTGTGGTTAAAATAAAAATAGGGGCAGTAACAACATAGACATTAAAAGAAACAAAGCAACTCAGTCTTTGAATGGATACTTTGGCTCATTTAAAAAACAAAGTAAGATGCCAACAGTGAGTCTGCAAGCAATGTAAACTGGCATCCACTGCTGTTATTGATAATTAAATCTTTTATTATTTATTTGTGTGCATGCATATGCATATATAGGATGGGGTGCAATTAAACATTGTACTTTTGCAGTGTGAAAATAAGATGTGCATATTGTATTGTCTGAACTGTGAAAGTGCAGAAGGCAAAACAAGAAAAAGCAACAATTGACACATTTATATTGCTGAAAAAAAAAAAAAACACTCGAAGTAAACAACAGATTTTAAAAAAATATATATGAGATTCTGGAATATCTTTACTTCCACATCAGTCTTTAGCATAACACAAGATGACATTCTTAAACCTACTTAATCCAGGTCAGGGCCACGGGTACCGGAACGTGTCCAAGCAGCATCAGGTGCAAGGCACCAGTCCATCACAATGCCAACTTATGTATCCATCCACACAGGTTAAATTTAGAATTACTAATTAATATACATTTACATGTTTAGTATCTAAAGGAACTGCACAGGATACAAACCCAGGACACTGTATCTGCAAGGCAGCAGGCCTCTACATTTTTTACTGTGCTGCCATGTCACAACTCTGCAGGCACTAAGTGATATTTTCTTAAAACCTACACCTTGAAGAAATAGATGCCAGAGCTTGCTGTCATGCCACGGAATCTGTTTATCTTCAGATGGTACAAAGAGCAAGTATACATGGATCAGATACAATTATGTGTTTCCACAAATGCAACAACAAGATTTCATCAAAAAAGTAAAAAGAAAACTTTCATTTTCAGCTAAAAATTGAGCTTATTTTGGTGTCATATAATAAATGATGAAGTTTGCATGTTCTCCCCGTGTCTGCGTGGGTTTCCTCCGGACGCTCCGGTTTCTTCCCACAGTCCAAAGACATGTAGGTTAGGTGGATTGGTGATTCTAAATTGTCCCTAGTGTGTGCTTGGTGTGTGCACTGCGGTGGGCTGGCGCCCTGCCCGGGGTTTGTTTCCTGCCTTGCGCCCTGTGTTGGCTGGGATTGGCTCCAGCAGACCCCCGTGACCCTGTAGTTAGGATATAGCGGGTTGGATAATGGATGGATGGATAATAAATGATGGCAATATTATCACAAGGACAATCTACAATTTTTTGATTTTCATGTTAATATTTTGTCAATATGCTATATGTAAATACTCAGTAATTTGTTAAGATGTAATCAAAAGTCTACCCTTTATTCATTCATCAAACATCTATCAATGTGCTGTAGTAACTGCCATTGCAGCTCAACTAATATTCAGCCTAAATGTAATTTTCCCAGTTTGTTTTCAAAAATTAATGTTTTAGAAGTTAGTTTCAAGTGGCTTCTATTAGAGTCATCTTCTATAAATAAGCAATCGTTGAACAAAGTGTGATCAAAAATCATGGTGAAACAAGTTTGAAATGTAGCAGTTGCGTGGCCGATATAGATTAGAGCGGCATTGTAAAGGCTTTGCTATTCGTATTTTCCTGAATTTCAGATGTGAGATTTTATAGCACTGAAGACTGATAGTAATTATTAGAATTCATGTCTTCAAGAATTTAGATAATCTCCTTGTTTTCCAGAAAATCATATAATTTTGGCATATAAAAGATGACCAGTAAGCAGCCAAATGATTTTGCTGAGCCAGCAGAAAACAGTGCTTTCTTTGTCAGTTTTAGAACTACAAAGACAGCAATCGGAAATTGCTCAACAACACTGCTACATAATCAAAGTCTAACTACTTCATTAACTAATTCTAACCTAGCATCAGCCTTAACCAAATTTGAAGAGCTCTGGATTTATTTCCCTGAGTCGTATAAAATGTGCACACCTATAGGATATAAGTAAAACATTTAAAAAAAGATTTTTTTTGGGACTGCATGGTTTAGGCTATATGGAAAGAATGAAACAGTTGAATATTTTAATTTTAAACAAGCAGAGATTATGAGATTAAGAAGTGATATATTAAATGTGGAGTCAAAATAATAGCACAGCAGTTAGCACTGCTAGTTTACAGCTCTAGATTTCTGGATTCAAATCCCAGCTTTCTCACTGGACATGTAAAGTTAGCACAATCCCCAATGCCTATGTGATCTTTTCTCCATCTTTTTCTCTTTTTTTTTCCCAAGTGCACTAGATTTCCTCCCCCAGTCGAAAGAAATGTGCATTAGGTTAACTGCCCTAGTATGAGCAAGATATTACCTGAGCAGAGAATCAAAATCAAGCCACAACAGCCACCACACCACATAGGCAATGCACTGTTAAGCCACTCTGCAGATGCATAAAAGCCATTAATCATACAAAGTGTACTTATTAAAATTTACACAGCTATAATTCAAAAATCACAAGAAAATGTGCTATATAAATAAATTAAAATAATAATGTAATTTTTCAATCCACATGATCTGTCATCATACAAGCTTTTGATTGTTACTAGAAGAAGCGATGATTGGACAGGAGGCAAGTATGTTGGGTAGCAGTAAAGGCAGAATCTTGAATTGGTCTGCCAGTTCATTTTGTTATTTTTCTACTACAAATCAATCAGCTCTTGTACTTCACTGTTTGCTGCAGATGGGAAATGTAACTGTTGATAATCATGAACAATGGTTTGTCCTTCTTTGAATATTAATTTCTGGAAGTTTTTCTGCAGTAAAACATAATAGCTGTCCTGAATTTCCATTAGCTTGTACACATTCAACCTAACACATTAATTAAGTGAATGGAGGATGCTGTTTTTAGAGTAATGATGATGCCCTAAAACATTTTAGCATTGCGTCTGATATGGTATGCAGGATCTTTCAGTCTGTTGTGTCACTCTTTGGTTGGGAAGCTATGCACAACTCAGTTTTATAATGTCAGTGATTATCAGTTCATTGCTATAGAAACATCTTGCTTATGTCACAACTTAAAAAAAAAAGAAAAACATAACAATATTTCTTTGACTATGGCAAAAAATGCACAGATCCTCAAGGTGAACAAAAGTAGGAAGGACTATAATATTGGATTGCAATTAGACATGCATTGCTTAAATTACCTAGCATTATCTTTTAATTGAACAGTTGTAAAAAAAAAACAAAAAAAAAACAAAAAAAAAAACATGCATACACCATATTGTCAAAAAACTGGACAGTGCATACATGTTCAATTTTTTAATAATAATATATACAATACTCATAGCAGATTATTAATAAATCACTTTTAGCGATTGAATTTGTGCTCAAATAGTTTGTGTGTAATAAGCAGGAAATATCACTTATTTAAGTGTTGAATCACTACAGATTGGGAACCTCTTATACTTCTGAACATTAAGCATCCTTTTTTTACTTGATGAAGACTTAATTGCCTATGTGTTTTCACACATTTTTCCCGTGCTTAATGATATGTTTTATATTTACTAGTCCCTTTTGGAAAAATTTGGAATTAGTTGTCTGTACATTGTTTATTTCTAAAGTTCATATGCATCTCTCAAGAATGAACAGTGCTTAATTTGTAAGTACAGCATTGACTGAAAGTACTAGTAAAGGGTTGTATTGTTTTCAGTTGTAGACACATACGTAAAAGTACTGTATTCAATTTTAACCTTTAGAGTTGCTGCAAATCCATGGTCCTAACATGTTCTTAGAGGTGCATCAGCAGTTTAAGAATGCCCCTATGTCTGGTTCCACAAAGGAGGCTGTGATTATTAAAGTGAGTTTATTAAGGAACAATATTTTTAAGTATACTATTTACAATTGAATCATTTTGAACGAGTATCCATATCAGTGAAATTTAACCTGTAATCTTAGTAATCTATTAGCCCCATGAAATTATGGCATGAGAGAACAAAGCGACAAAGGAAACTCTATCCAACAGGTTCCCAGAGGTTTCCCAAATCTGAACAAAGACAGACCTTTACTGGACTACGCAAACTAAATGCCATGATGGCCACACATAAGCTGACATTGATGTCAGTGAACTAGTCATAACATACTCAGGAAATGATGTATAGAAAAGTCTACACTCCACTTGATCAGAAGTGTATTTACTTTCCAAGATTAGCTATTTGAAATATATACGGTTATGTGGTGGCTTTGCAGACACACAATAAATAACACTAGGGAGACACAAGTTTTAAAAATCTCATCTTTATTAACAAAGTAAAAGACAGTATAGAATAAACATGATGAGAAAATCAGTATAATAAACCTGCTTATCCTCTGGGATTGACTTTACAGATCTTACTCCTACTCCTACATAGTGGAGCAGCTTTTAGGTTTCTCACTATTCCAGTACTCATAAGCACTCCCATTATCACCTCCAATGTCCCTTGATCCTATGCTCTCTTCTTTCTCCCATTTCAACCTTCTCCCGAGACCAAATTCAATTGTAATGCAGCCAGGAAGCATCTTTAAGCCCTATTCTGGAGATCACTTCTGCCAAAAGTACTAGAAACACTCCAGGGTCACAAGTGGCCTACACTTGCCACAGGGACACAAGGCTAAGCTTTCCTTGAATTGGAAACCACCTTTCAACTACCTACTCTAATGTGTCATTTTCTGGCCTTGCTCTCTCTTTCAAATGTTGTACATGTGTTTATGTTAAATGCTGCTCCTCCATCTCTGTAGCGTCTCTGGGAGTACTGCCCCTTAGCATTCCCAGTGTTTCCACACTGACTCATGCAGTACCTCCACTGCTGCTGCCAGTGTAACCCACCCTCTTTTTTGAAGGTTTATTATGAGACAATAGCCTTTTTGTCTCCCACTCTCTTGCCACCTGCAGATAATTCACAGGAGGTCCTCTTTACCAAAGTCAAAGAGGAGATTGTTGATTCCATTTACCACCACAGCCATGTGACAACTAGATCATAAGCACCATTCTACACCAGAAAAGGGAGCAAAGAATCATGGCACTTCACCAGAGCTGGATGCTCATTTATAAAACTTTGTGTGGATTCAAGCATAAAAATATGGAAAATGCATACATCATAAAATCTGATTTCTAAAACCTGGCATACTCACATTTCTATGCAATTTACCCTTTATAAATCAAAATCATCTTGTAAATTTGCATACGTGAATGTTTCTTGAACCCTACCCAGCTTATACTCTGAAACAACCATATATGGACTATGCTAATGAACCTCAAATATATTCAGTCATGATGTTGCAGACCTTCATTGGCTGGCAGAACAACCTTCCACCTGATGTATCCAGGCACTGCCAGCTTTATGTGAGGATAGGAGTCCTATAGTGTACTCTGCACTACATTGAAACAACTCTCAAATGTGCTCTGAGTTTGGAGAAAGGAGTAAGGCACCAGTATCTGAGTGTGTTCCCATAGTCACTTGACACTTGTAACAACATGATTCCTGTTACAATAAATAGTATAGGCTAAATGAAACAATGAGGGTTTAGTCAGTTACCTTATCAAAAAGCCAGCCATCATGTAGAGCACCTTTACCAAGTCATCTGAACAACGCTACATTGCCTCAAACATAAATGAATCATGGGTTGGCCCTGGCTACCTAGCCACAACGTTTGTCAGTCTCATCTTGGTGTCACAGTAACTGCTTCTGGTTAACAAAAGCAGCATCATTCTTACTAGGTGCCTTTCTCTCTGTATTATAAAAAAAAATCTTGGGAGGGAGACTAGGGAGACGAGACGTGATCTTCTCGGAAAACAATTTGACGTCCCGTGAGAGACACTTTAACGTCATGCGAGACAAGGCAGTGAGACAACATTTAAAACAAGTTCACAGACATCTAACCTAGCCATTGTTGGAATGCTTTTAGCAGACACACTTCATGTGCTCACAGCTCTTAAAACAATGACAAGCGACAAGCAGAACACGCAGCTCGCCAGAAGCAGCAGCAAGACAACATGATCTGACAGCATCTCCTTAGCGTGCATTCAGCTGCCCCCCCCTTCACAACGCGAGCAGCGTTATACGTCCTGCAAAAAACAGATTTAACCACGCCCAGGGCTGAAAATAAAGGACAAGTATTGTTTTTACAAAAGTTTTAAAGTAAAAGTGGAAATAATGCATATGTAACAATTCCCACGAAAAGAACAATCTCTTTAAATTGTATATCCGGTAAACCAAACCCGGGGGTGGGCGAGCGAAGCGAGTGGAGCCCCCTAGTACTTCTATATGATTGATGTCAATTGCCCTTATTATGTTAGGAAAAGCAGACACTGCTGCAAATTTCCTTTTTATGTTGCCAAGTACAACAAAATCATATAGAAACTGAATGTAGCACCTCATCAGTCCTCACAGGTGGCGCAGTGGTAGTGCTACTGCTTTGCAGTAAGGAGACTGTGGAAGATTGTGGGTTCGCTTCCCGGTTCCTCCCTGTGTGGATAGCGCTTTGAGTATTGAGAAAAGCGCTATATAAATGTAATGAATTATTATTATTACTATTATTAGTCATTTATGGCTTCCAGCACAGCAGGCATGACGAAGGTGCAGCTTGGCGGAGATATTCCTGACCTATCAGCCAGTTCCCTCTGGCAGGTGCCTGTTGTCAGAAAGACTGCTATTGTTAAAACCTGGATATAAACAGGTGAACCAAAATTTTGGTCTGTCTGTCCATTTTCATAGTCTTCATTTTGTGCTAAACAAGCCATGTTTTGTCAAACCATTAGGCTATAAATAGGCTATAGGGCACAATATTTATAGCTTTCTGTATTCACGGAATGAATCATGTCTGTGCTTTTACTGTGCTTTGGTTTCTAATCCTGAGAAGTGACAACTGGTAGCCAAAATAAAGTGACGAAAAAACAAAAAAAGTTCTTCAGCGCAAATACACAGTATTTATTACAGCATTAAAATACAGTCTCTATATCATATTCATTACTTTGTATACATATTAACATGTTTGTAACATCAATGCACATTATAATAATAACTTGATGACATGAAGTATTACACATGTTAGTTATTACTTAGCTGGTTTAACTGCATTTCCCTGCTTGATCAAGAATGTCATCATTTCCCAGTTTCTCCAAAATGTTGCATACAAATGAGTCAGAGTTTACATATCAGCACTGGTTAAGCAGCGTGTCACTTATCGCTCTCTCAGAACATCAAGCACTGCTCGTCTCGAACCACCCTTACTTAAAAGAAGAGGACGACATGCATCAAGACTCTTTGCAGTGTTGGCTCCTCAGTGGTGGAACGAACTTCCTCTTGCTGTACGAACAGCGGAGACCCTCACTGTCTTCAAACGGCGTCTGAAGACACACTTCTTTAAACAGCACTTGGGGGACTAAAGTCCCCATACTTCTTTCTACCCTTTTCTCAAAAAAAAAAAAAAAAAAAAAAATTGTACTAACTCCTAGTACTAACAACTTACTATTATTTTCTTCTAGCATGGTTTTGTGTACAACTTGGTCAGTGGTAACTTGTTTAATGACAGTAGATTTAATCCTAGCCTTAAAGACTGAAGAACAGTCGTAGACTACTAAGCACTGTTGTAAGTCGCTCTGGATAAGAGCGTCTGCTAAATGATGTAAATGTAAATGTAAATGCAGAGTTACCATCACGTTTTCTTTTATAAATCCAGCCTTTATGGGGAAAGCTGGTTGCAGACCTTTCTATGCATTTTCAAGATTTCAGGGTTTTACATTTGAAAATCAATGTTGTTTGCTAGTGGGAGCTGTAAGTCTAAGTTATAGATTTATCTTTTTTCCTGCAAACATAACAGTGACTATAGCAAAGCAAAAAGTGGAAGACAATTATCCATTGCATGCCTGAACCTAATTGTTGTTTGCAACAGATTAAATACTACCATCCTAGCCACACATGGCTCTGTAGTACCACCCAACAGGCATATGTCAACAACTATTTAGCACTGTCATCTTGCAAAAGTAAATTGTTATAACAGTTAAATGTACCTTCCAAATAAGAGTTCTTTGTTTCTGTTTAGTAGAATAGTCATTCCTGATACCTCACCTTAATTTTAGAGTCTTCTTTTGCCATTGTGCCATCTGTTATGAGGGCTGTGTTCATGGCATGTTGCAGGAAGTTGTGAAGTTTTTCCTCATCATGATTGGCATTGGATCCAGATGTCTCTATCAAAATGTAAAATGGGCTTTCTGGAAATAGAGCAGGAAGGTGCAGAATGATGACAAACATAAGCAACTGGCATTTGTGCAACAGGAAGGAAAAACTAATAATTACAGATATGACTCTAACAGCCCAAAAGTTATACTGCAGACTCTAACAGCTATAATTATACAAAACCTTACTAATTTGTTTTGGAGTAATAGTAAGCAGCTGTGTCAGAAATTGAACCTATTATTCCTACTTACAGAAAAACTTGGTTTTATGAAGAGTACTTTTTAAGAGGTTTACAGTACATATCAAGATACTTAAGCACTGAGTTTATTTCTGTAAGACAGCCAGATGAGTAGTGCAGAAAACACTGCAGTTAGTAGGCCCATGTCATTAGCATGAGCTCAAACCAAGTGTATTGTAAAAGTTTGCGGATTTTGCTGATGAACCAAAGAACTCCATTTATACTAACATTAGAATAGCTGTTGTGTGGAGGGATTCTGAGAGACTGTTTGCACTGAAGTATGCATATTTTGACTTTGTAACTTGTCCCTGTTTTTTTATTTTCCATTTTCTAGGTGTATTTGCATTTAATGCATGAAGCACCTTGTGTGAAAGCTCATGTCTGCCTGCCTGCCTAACTGTGTGTCTGTATGAAACAACTCAGTCCCCCTAGACCAATTTTATTGATATGTGATACACTTCTTCTTCAAACAAACTTGTAGAGATGGTTCAAATTTCATTCAGGTATCTACAACAGATCGTGCTGAATGAAGTTTTAAAATTTCAAAATTTCCCACTGAAAAGCATTGGCGAATTTGCAAATTTGTACATCTTAAAACAGAGAAGCGTTCTTTGCAACTTAAACTACGAACGAATTTACTGTTTTAATTTTGCCTTGACAAAGGTTTGTATAACTTATATATTTTGTATATTTTCCTTTTTTACAGCCACTCACAAGGCCAATGCAGGTGAGTCAAACACCGGGCAGAGCGCATGTTAACAGCTCACAGAGCATTGTCCTTCTCCTGTTACTGTGGATAAGTTAATTAATAGGATACAAAAAAGTCACTTAAAAAAAAAATGAAAATAAAATAAATGGAAGAGGAAAGCAGTTACAGTATGTAAGCATATAAAAGACTGAATTGATTAAAATAATAATCTGCAGATACAGTAATATTGTTCAAAGAATCAACATTATCAATCTGCAACTAAATGACATCTGAACTAATTAAAAACATGGAAAAGTTGCAGCTCCCCTAACAGATATAAACACAGGACGGGTTTAAAAATGGACAGTGGCGTCAGGAGGTAGGAGTCTTCAGTGGCTTAAGCCCCTGATCTGTAGCTGCCAGCTCATGTACTTTCAGTCTCAGATATACAAGAACATTCGCAGGAAGCCCTGATCACCTTGCCCTTCATTTACCATTTGTATGTCCGTTATATAGTAAATGAGTTCTTACATATTCATATAATTTTAATGAATTACTGTGTTTTAACTAATATTAATAGCTAGATAAGGAACGTATTTCAATTTCTTTTCTCCTTTCATAGAGTGATATTGATACTAATTATATGCTAGCATTGGTCATTTTATATTAATAGATATTTTTCAAATGCTAATTGGATACTACTCAATTAAGAATACTTTTAAAAATGTTATGTTTAAGAAAGTTGAACAACAATTAGTCACAGACCATCCACCACTAACACACACCAATCAATGCCATTTTCACATTATATGAATTGCAGTCCAATGTACATGAAAGTAAATGGACCACCACAAGCATATTTGTGCTGCATTTTGAACTCTGATGTAAACTGCTGTTAAAAAGCACATAGAGCAGTCTATTAACACATGTGATTGCATTCTACTTTTTCTATTACTTCTGAATATTACTCATTCTTACAAAACTAATAAACAAAAAATGTAATAAGCCTTGGATGAAGTAAATAAAAAATGAGAAAATCTCCAGCGTTCATCTTATTCGTCGAGCACACCTGAATTTTACACCATGTGTACATTGTCTTATTTGTTTATATTCTTATTCGTCAGATTCCAATTATGATCTTCAACCTGTTGCACCCAGCATGGTGAATCTGTGAAATAAAAGTGCTGCTGGCTAGCATTGCTTCATGATGAAGGCAAGAAGAGCATCACACTTTACCTGTAATGGGGTTAGTTAGTTTCAGGTGATTCTGCAGAAGCTGCATGCATGCACTGTCCAGGAACTCAAAGGCTGAAAGGATCTCTCCCAGCATTCCTTTACAACATCTGAATGTTTGCAAAAGTTGCTGTATGGTACTACACCCTGAAAAAACATTAACAGCTTTTAAAAGACTACTGAACCACCACTAACAATATTAATTAGTAAGTTTGAAACATATTATACACGATTGTTTTTTTCTCCTTCTAATCTGTCAGGCTATAATGCATACTTATATCATCATCCTCAACAAAGAAAGGAGTTTGAATCAATTTGGATTACTTGTACATAGCACCTGAAATTCACTAAAGAGATTTTAATGATATTCTACATCAAACAGCTAGTAACATTTTTTATTACTAAAGAGATCAGTGTCAACTAAAAAGTCTTTAAAATTCTATTTATGATTAAAACCTTTGGTATGAAATAAATACATACATGAAGAAATACACACCAGATATCTTACCTAAAAAGGCTACATTTACTGCCTTTGGTTTGCATGGACACAGGATTGAGACAGCAGTGATGACACCCAGAGTGCCCTCTGACCCAATGAAAAGCTGCTTCACATCATAGCCAGTGTTGTCCTTCCTTAGAGATGAAAGAAGGTTGAGCACTTTTCCATTAGCTAGAACCTATGAAACAAAAACATAGTGAATATAATTGAGCTAATCTGTGCTCAGACAGAAAAAATTAAAGTTACGTGCCACATATTTCTATTATCTTAAGAGTTTCCAGATACAAAATGTATGGCAAGCCTGGTTGTTACTTACAGGTCTTTTAAATGATAGCTTCAAGTATTTAAAAAGTGTAAATGAGCCAATGATATACAGTATTTAAAAATATTACATTTTTAATTTAAATATATAGTGATCCTGCTGAAAAGGCAAAATTCAAAAGGCAAAGTGAAAAAATAAAAAAGTAGAAGATGAACAAAGTAAAAGGAGCAGACAAAGACATAGCCATGATCAAGCAAAAGTCAAAACATGATGACAAAGAAAGTCAAAAATACTATAATCAACATCCAAAACTTCACGAACTAAAATTGAGGTGAAAAATACAAAGCCACATATTCTTAAACAAAAAGAACCTTTCCCAAAAGAACCTGTTAAGCTTACAGATTGATTATAAAGTAATTACTCCCAATAACAGTACACTTAAGTTATTGCACTGCCATCTTAAATATTATGAATTGACTTCTCACTACAAAATGCCAGCATACTGAAATATATTTCACAGTAAGAAATTAACATATGCCAAAACTAAAAAGAATATATACCCATAAACAAAACTCAGGTATACAGTTCACTAAAGCTCATTTCACATATACACTACCTTAAATTGTTTTAAAGTAATTTTCTAAGTAAGCACTTCTACAGATATTTTCTGCCCACTGCTATCAGACCGATTAATGCTTCCTTCCAATTTCCCACACTTAATGCTTATGCTCTTTAAGTTTGTTTTGCATGAGAGTAACAAAACTTAATCTAATCTAAATTAAATTTCTCTAGTACCAAAGTCATTTGTCATGAGAAATGTAAGAAATGTAAAAGCAGCTATCATATCCTTTGAAGAAGGTCAGTGTTATTTACAATAAAGAAGTGAATACTGTACAAATAGGATTCTGGATTTTATACGTCTTTATGGAAAGCACAAGTTGAAAAACTAAAAGGCATGTTTTACGCAGTACTGGAAGTTCTATTTAATTATTTGTCATTTTCTACTGTCATTTTGCTGTAGGTCAGTGTGCTCTGTGCATGCTAGCAATTCTGTCTGCTTTCTTCAGTGTGCTTGCTTGTGATTCTCTGTTTCTGTCTGCAAAGTTTGCTCACATCTTTTCTCATTTAAAAGCTTTTTTTGTATTCTTTCATTTATGAAGAACCAAAACTTATACTCTTGACATGAATGACTATACAAATAATTGTATATTGCCGAGAGTTTAAATAATTTCACCCCAACTAATTGTATTAAGGATTCTCCAGAGTGAACACTGAGGCCTAAGGGAGTGTAAATAATGTGTAATGAGCTGCTGTCATGTGAATCTAGGTGGGGAGAGAATTTTGAGACTCAGAGATTTTGACTAGAAAAAGAGTTAACCATGTGAAATCGGGCAGAGTGTCAAAAAAAAGGGTTAATTATAATGGTTTCTTGACTTGTAATAAAAACACTATGCCCTATGACTATATAAAATTCTAAAAAACAAAAAAAAATCCTAATTAAAAATCAAATGTATTGCTTTAAACCTCCCTGTTTAAGTTGTCACTCCTCTTTCAAAAAGACAATACATCAGCTTTAATAGCAACTCAACAGCAAAGCTGCTTAAGTTAAGGTCTGATATACAACAGAGAATTAGAGGAACTTGCCTATACTTTCCTTTGAGAATAGTATACATCCCAACAGTAAGATGGAAGCAACTAAAATTTAGAGATGTAGGAACCACTATTTGAAATATGTGTAACACAGTACCCTATAGTTAGACATCTCTAACTGGTTTCCTGTTCTCTGAAGAGTTGGTGGGAACTCAGAAAGGCCATCTGAAGCATCAAATGCTCCTTTCTGATCTTGCCATAACAACTTAATGGAGTTGTATAGTTACTTGTGTATTTTGGGTTATTGTCTTCCTGTATGCCCCAACAGTGCTTCAGCATCAAAGTCACACTTTGGTAGAAATTCTCTGTCAGTAGGTCTTAAGGCATCTTGTCAGTTCACCCTGTCACTTTGAAGGTCAGGCACTCTGGCACCTGCTGGATCACCAAAACTGTAATAACCTGGGCTTACACTACATATTTTCATCAAAGTTGCTGCTTCACTTTTCCTTGCATTAGCACCTGTGACTTTTGCCATTTCTAGGCACTATGCCTGACAGTGTCTTCTGCTACCTTGCGGAATCAATCCCTCCTTGTTGACATGTCAAGTTGCCATCTCTCTTTCTTTGTCAGTATTGATCTCTCAATCATTAATGTAGGTTTCCCCCTGGACTAGTCTCCTACTTTGTGCCACTTCAGTAGTACTCCTGCTCCCGTGTCCATGGCTATTTCCAGGAAGGCAGGTACTCAGTAGCCACTTTTTTAGTTGTATGCTATTCCTTGGTCAAAAGCATCTAGCTAGTGAGTAAAGTCAGAGGAGAATGGCCAGACTTGTTCAAGCTAGTAGAAGACTACAAAAACTAAAATAACAGCTCTTCACAACTTTGGTGAGAAGAATCGAATCTTAAAATATATAATGTATCAGAACTTGAAGAAGATGGGTTACAGCACTAGAAGACAAGACCAGGTTCCACTAATGACAGTTAAGAATAGAAATACAAAGCTTTAGGTGTCAAATGATCAACAAACCAAAGATTGGAAAACATTGCCAGATCTGACAGATCCTGATATTTGCTTCTACACATACAAGGCAGTGTTACAATCTGGCATAAACTGCATGAATCAATGGGTCCATCTAGCTTTGTGTTAATGGTGCAAATTAGCTGTGTAATGGCACAATAATTTTTCTTTTTTTGCATAGATTATGTTACTTTATACCAGTTAAGTGACATTTAAATTCCACAGTGTATTTAAGTGGAACATGTGCATATGTCCTTTTATGGACACAATCCACCCTTTTTTCAAATACATATTACACTTTCAGCAGGATAACGCTCAATGTCTAAAACCATAAATACTGTAATCTCAAACTGGTTCCCTACACATGAGAGTTAATTCAGTTTATTCCACTGCTTCCAAATTTAAAACCATTATAGAAGATTTGGGAAGAGAATGGAAGATGAATGTGTGACTGAAAAATCTGCAGGAACTGTGTGATCCTGTCAAGTCAGAAAGGACTAATCCTTAAGGAAAATATCCAGCATCTTGTTGAATTCATATCTTTGAAAACTTGGGTTGTTCTGTAGGCAGAAGGGAATCCTGACTGGTATCAAAGAGAGGCTTATTTTATGTACCTATAAATGAGATTACTAACTTTATATCAGTAAGGTTCAAATGACAATGGAGAAGAGAAAATTAGTCACCAAGGCTCCACTTTGGACTAGGTGAGCTGGGATCTCACAGAGCTTAGCATGTTAGCAAGATATCGGATCTGTCAAAAATAATGACACATTCACTCTAGTCTCCCATTCAAAAATAAAAAAAGATATAACTTGATCTAAAATGGCAAAGGTACTGAGTTCCACCATAACACACCCAGGACATCAAAAGAATGGGACTCAACATAATTATAATTATTAATAATTTTACTTTATTAAACTAATGAGCAATATGAAAATGTCAGGATTAGCTCCATCAAAATAAATGCTGTGCTACATAATGTGTTTTCAGCACTGATGCAATGGTGAGACTGATGGAACCGCACTAATATTAGCAATTAGATCATTATACTATTTGAGGTCCTATTGCTAAATAATTGATAATTATAATTGTTTTATTTTTATCTTGTGATCTCAATGTGTGCTCAAGACTACTGGCATTCATAATTTTTTTAAAGTAAGATGGGCTAAGCCATTTATCTATAAATCTAATAATCTATAAATTTACTGTGGAGTAGTAATCTAATGATTTCAACAGGGTGATAACAAAGCATTGCCATAGTCAATTCTTCTTGATAGAGATGAATGAAATAAATTTTTGTAATTCTGTATATTATGATACTGTAATTTCTGTAATATTTCTAAGCTAGAGAAACAAAGTATTTGCTAGTGTGTGTGAGTGATGAGTACAGCATAGATTAGTGTCAAAAATGACATGTATATATTGTGTGGATTTAGATAAATAAAGTTCAAGCTCCTCAGACTAAGAACTGTAAATATTGCCAAAGACAAGTAATTTTCACTCATCCACTGTTGTACCTCACTACTGCTTTTCACTATTATATAGAAGCTATTTCTGAAAAAACAGGTCAAAAGAGAACTGGAACCTCTCTTTATCTCAAGAGTAACAATTGTGTCTTCAGCTGTGTTTTGGTCACAATTTCTGATTTATAAACCACATAAGTGTATGCATTTTATTAGAATTGCATTTATCTGTTCCCTTCTCATTGAGGGAGATTTGCTCTTACCACTTCCAATCCAAGGACAGTGCCTCGCAGTGAACCATATCTAAGAAGTCTCAATCCACCTGCATTGGTGGAAACATTGCCCCCAATCTGGCAACTTCCCTTTGCACCTAGATCCAGTGGCATTGCAAAGCCATTTTCTTCAACAAAGGAGTTAAGGTCTTCCAAAACACAACCAGCCTGACACACCAAAACCCCTAAAAAAAATTAAATGTAATTGTAAAGAGTTATTTGTTTTACATACTGTATAAGACAAAACACCAGAAATTAGCCCATATCACATTGCCATGCTTCTGTCAAATTTTCCAACAACTTTAAGAAATATATTTTCAAAAAAAACTAAATCAAAACAGACAGAAAACCTATGGCAATTAAACTCTGAATTTCTGCTGAAGCTTTTGTTTGGTATTAACCCTACTTTTGGAAAAGTAAAAGGAATTTAAAACCCACAATAGAAATATCTCTAACTTTTGTGTTGTATGTTATTCAATGGCAGCATTATATGGATTTCCAAACCCTCCATTTATAGTACCTAAAGATTATAAGGCCATGTAATATTGATTTTGCAGGAAAACATTTTACTATTTAAACTATTAAAATGTTTATTTTCCTATAATTTTAAAAATCAAAGACCATAAATCTAAAAGTAACTCAAGGTACAATCTGTATCATATGGATAAATGAAAAATAAAAGGAAACATTTTAGTGAATAAGGAATCTGCATTAGACTGAAAGCAACTGCTTCTGTTCCAGTATGACCATTAGGATAATTAACTAATTCACATCAGTCTACTTAAAGGCACACAGTTTATAAACAGGAGCAAAATCAACTACTTATTATGTTTGCTATTATAGCTTGAAGTAGTCATTTCAATTACAGTACTTTGAAAAGGATTTATTCCTGGGAAGGAGCTTAAGTCCATAAAGACCTGTAAATTTGTCCTGTTTCAACAGGAACATTGTATAAGGTTTTGTTGACAAAGAACTTGGATGGAAGGACATCATGAGTTTGATACAACTGTGTACAAATGTGCAAACCCCGTAATTATAGTATGCATGCATTAATTTGATAGACATAACTTCTTGATCATTTCATAGCAAATGCCAATCTAAGGTAGAAAGCAGAAATTTCATAAAGAACAATCCATTGACAACTTCACAGATAGAGAAAGAGAGATAAAGTTTATATACAGTACTTTGGTTATGATTCACAAACCCACTATTATGCTTAAACATTAAAGTAGCTTTGTAAAGTTACACAAACAATACATTGATCTGAGAAGTTAAAATGGTCATTTGCCTAGACTAGTTATTCTTCGTCTTCTTCTCATCAAGCAGGTAAAACATTTCAGTGTACATCAGACCAAAAAAAGTCTACAATCCTATAGGGGCTTTGTTATAATACGGGGATTAATTTTCATGGCATGACATAGTGTCATCAGACAGGATAGTATATGAGATTTCAACAAATATGAAGAGTTTTGAGTGGTTGATCTAGGGCTAAGCATTTCTGTCCCAATAGCAGTACAAATACCATGGATATCCAAAATCAGCATATCTCAGTCATTCTGAGTAGTTATTGGTTATTCTGGGGAGGTGCCTGAGACTATCATTTCCACCACTGTTATCCTTCTGCATCCTTCCATAAACACACTTAAACTGCCCTGCACACCTTAGTAATACTACATACAGTACCTAGTTGTTTCCTTTATTTTGTCCGTTTTCTACATATATGCAATGAAGCTGTAAAGAAACTCACCAGATACAGTGTCGAAGCTCAGTACTTTGTTCATAAGAGACGTGGAAAGGATAATCTCATCAAAGACTGGGACACTGCCACCCACCAGTCCAGTGTTTCCACCCTGAGGACACACTGCCAGGTTTCTTTCATTGCAGTACCTACCAAGGAATTAAAAGAAATGTGTGAGCATGTGCAATAAAAGTACAAATAAATGCTCAGTTTTAAAAGTTCAAATGTTCAAACTTTGATGTAAAAGGCCAAGTTTGCCAGTTCTGTCCCCACTTCAAATTACTGTGTCTTTAAGTAACTCAAGTAACCTGCCTGTGCTGCTATCTTTACTGTTTTTTAAAAGGTACATAAAAAATAAGTTATAACTCTCTATTTATAAAGTGTCTCCTGATCAGTACTTCTTCTGGAATAGAAAGGTGGTGTGGAAAATTGGGTAGGTTCTTATTAGCAAAACTTCTGAGTTGAAAATAGTGTAAATTGAATTTGAAGTGTAATTGTTCAAAACATTATCTATATACAGTACTCTAAGTGTTTTAATCCTGGATGTTTTCCAAAGATTAAATACTGTGTAGTTTGGCAGAATTGAAAAATGTGATTATCATGTAGAGGTGCAACAGATCAAAAGTTTCTCTGCCTTTGAGTGCATCTTGCACTGGTTCCATATTCTGATTTTGCAGAAGAGACTTGTGTATATTCAAGAATTTATGTCAATTTTCAGAACTTTATAAAAAAACAAAAATTTAGGTAGTGCCAAGAGACCTTCTGCTTTAGATCTTTGTAGAGTCACCTTTTAAATGCGTGAATGTCTCACATTCCAGATAAATGAGGTTTTAATTGAGTGTCATTTCTTAAAAACAATTTGTTAATGTATATAGGGATGCTCTGAAATAGAAAAAGAAGCTTGGGAAGATTGTTCATCTTGATAGTATTGATTCTCCCTGCTAATGTGAGATGGATGGTAGACTATCTGTTCACATCTTGTTCGATTTTTTTCCAAGCTTATAGCAAAATTGTGTTGAAAAAGATCTTTATATTTACTTGTGATGTTTACCCCTAGATATTAACACTGTTCTGATGCATAGATGTCCAGTCTAGTACTGTGCTAGAGAGTCCACTGAAAAAAGCACACTTTAATTAAAACCGATTCTGAGTCCAAATATCTTTTGAAATTCTGCTAATGCATTGAGGACTACTGGTAAAGATGTTTGTGGGTCTGAAATATATAATACTATGTCATCTACGTATAGTGACATTTTCTGATAATCCTCTTTATCTACAGTATGATGCATTTTGAAAGTGAATGGCCAATATCTCAATGGCAATTGCAAAAGGCAGTGGTGATAGAGGGCACCCTTGTCGATTAAAACATTCTAGTTAGAAGTAGCTTGAGATAATGGTGTTAATACAGGCAGAGGCTTCTGAACTAGTATAAATTTGTGCAATGTGGTGAATAGGTAGCCCCATTCAACTCTGTCAAAGGCTTTTTCTGCATCCAAATATAACAAGATCTCTGTTGTGTTAGATTTTATGGGTGAATATACAGGTGCTGGTCATAAAATTAGAATATCATGACAAAGTTGATTTATTTCAGTAACTAGCAAAATACCCGCGCTTTGCAGCGGAGAAATCGTGTGTTAAAGAGGTTATGTAAACATATATATACATATCTACATATACACATATCTACATATACATATATACAGTGATCCCTCGCTATATCACGCTTCGCCTTTCGCGGCTTCACTCTATCGCGGATTTTATATGTAAGCATATTTAAATATATATCGCAGATTTTTTGCTGGTTCGCGGATTTCTGAGGACAATGGGTCTTTTAATTTCTGGTACATGCTTCCTCAGTTGGTTTGCCCAGTTGATTTCATACAAGGGACGCTATTGGCAGATGGCTGAGAAGCTGCCCAACTTACTTTTCTTTCTCTCTCTCTTGCGCTGACTATCTGTGATCCTGACGTAGGGGGTGTGAGCAGGGGGGCTGTTCATACACCTAGACGATACGGACGCTCGTCTAAAAATGCTGAAAGATTATCTTCACGTTGCTATCTTTTGTGCAGCTGCTTCCTGAAACGACATGCTGCACGGTGCTTCGCATACTTAAAAGCTCAAAGGGCACGTATTGATTTTTGACTGAAAAACAAACTCTGTCTCTCTCTGTCTCTCTCTCTCTCTCCCTGCTCCTGACGGAGGGGGTGTGAGCTGCCGCCTTCAACAGCTTTGTGCCGCGGTGCTTCGCATACTTAAAAGCCAAACAGCCCTATTGATTTGTTTGCTAGAGATTGTTTTCTCTATCTATGTGACATTCTGTGCTCCTGACACGCACTCCTTTGAAGAGGAAGATATGTTTGCATTCTTTTAATTGTGAGATGGAACTGTCATCTCTGTCTTGTCATGGAGCACAGTTTAAACTTTTGAAAAAGAGACAAATGTTTGTTTGCAGTGTTTGAATAACGTTCCTGTCTCTCTACAACCTCCTGTGTTTCTGCGCAAATCTGTGACCCAAGCATGACAATATAAAAATAACCATATAAACATATGGTTTCTACTTCGCGGATTTTCTTATTTCGCGGGTGGCTCTGGAACGCAACCCCCGCGATGGAGGAGGGATTACTGTATATATATGTATATAGCCAAATCCGTGCGCTTCGCAGCGGTGAAGTACTGCTTTTAAATTTTTATTAAGAAGAAAAGAAAACCTTTTTAAATTGAGGGAAAATATACCAATAACAATTTGTCAAGGATCTGTTTTTTTTGTGAAGCTGCCTTTACACAGCCTCTCCGCTGTTTTATAAACAAACGCCATATAAGGCCGTCCTTTCTCCTTGCTTAGCGGTTCTGTATTGTTTTACTGTTCGTTTATTACGATTGTTATAGTTATTGTGTAGCTATTTGAGACTCACTTTTCTGTTCAGGTACCCATTTCCTTTATGTAATCCACGGATTCTCCGCTATTTTTTGTTCGTTTATTACGATTATAGTTATTTATTGATTCCCTTCTTTAGCTGACTGCCTGCTCGTATAAGTCGCTCTGCTGTTTTTTTGTGAAGCAGCCTTTACACAGGTTCTCCACTGTTTTATAAACCAGGGGTGTCGAACTCCAGTCCTGGAGGGCCGCAGTGGCTGCAGGTTTTCATTCTTACCATCTTCTTAATTAGTGACCAGTTTTTTCTGCTATTTACTTCTTTTAATTAAATTGACTCTGGCCCTTTAGTTGTTTCTTTTTCCTTAATTAGCAGCCAAACAATAATGAGGCACAAAACAAGCCACCACATCACACAATATCTGAAAATAAAGAAAGGTGTTGGTCTCAGTAAGATTGATCTGTCAACTCACCAAAACACTTTGAACGATGTTCTTATCAAAAACAAAAAATCAACAGTTTTGGAAATGTCTGATGTTGCAGAACGAGAGCAGCAACAAGCCGTGGAATTAAATAACAGGTTTAATTAACAGCAAGCATCGGCTTCTCATTAAGAAACTGGTTGGAGTTTGAAGCCCAAGTTTAAGCTGGTCATCTGTTGGCTCGTTTCACATCTCATTTCTTAAATGATCCTGGCTATCATTTAAAGAGGAAACAAATCAATTCAGAGGACTGAATCTTCTAACATGGCTGTTAAAATAAAGGGGGGAAAAAAGTGAATTAGCAGTGAAAACTGGTCACTGATTAGGAAAAGGGTTAGATTGAAAACCTGCAGCCACTGCGGCCCTCCAGGCCTGGAGTTTGACACCTGTGTTATAAACGAACACCATATAAGGTCATCCTTTTTCCTTGCTTCGCCAAGGAAGCAGCCTTTTTATTTAATCCACGGGTTCTCCGCTGTTTTATTGTTCGTTTATTACGATTTTTATAGTTCTCTTTGTATACCACGTTGTCAGTTCAGCACTCCGGTTGTAATATGACCAAGCCGTGCAAGCTTACTGTTGAGAATGCAACGTATAGTTGTACAGGAGAAAAGCAATCTTGCCTCAAATCAATGGCAACCTTTTGTAGGTCTATGAACTTAATTTAAACTTTAGGTGTACACGGTGCTTTGTTTCCAAAGTACCTGCACTCATGAAAATGTCTGTATGCGTCAGTCGCTTCATATTCTTTTCCTACATTATCAATTGTGTAATGTGTTTTTTGAACAGGTTTGATTCATTGAAGTGATCACTCGTGCTGCGTTCAGTCAGTTCACGTGAGCCGCTCTCTTGTGTGATGTTGCGATGTCCACGGCTTTATTTAATGTTAGCTAAGACCCGGCACTTAAAAGTTTCTCGCTACAGCAATTTTAACTCCGTTACAAAGTGATCCAAAGTCTCGTTTATACCTCGTGTCTTCTCATTAAACTTGTATGTCGCGAATATGGTATTGCAAACGGCAGCAGGAGCGTTTCTATAAACTTAATTTAAACTTACGGTTTACACCGTGCTTTGTTTCCACAGTAGCTGCACTTATGAATATGCTTGTATGCGTCACTCGCTCGCTTCTTATTGTTCCGCTGCCTTCTCAATTGTGTAATGAATGTTTTCTTCAGCGCTCTTTGGGGCTCTTCCTTGTTTTCTACGTACTGCGTTCACAGTCAGTTCACGTGATTACGTGGGAGGCATGATAACGCGATACGCAACTCCGCCTCCCACGGCCATCAAGCTGCAATTTACTGTCTATTACAGTATATGGACAAAAAAGAGGTTCCAGTTATGACCGTTACGCATAGAATTTCAAAATGAAACCTGCCTAACTTTTGTAAGTAAGCTGTAAGGAATGTACCTGCCAAATTTCAGCCTTCCACCTACACGGGAAGTTGGACAATTAGTGATGAGTGAGTGAGTCAGTGAGGGCTTTGCCTTTTATTAGTATAGATACCAAAGGTTTGAAGCTAAGTATCTGCTTTTAATAAATATAGTTTGGTTTTGTGATATAACAGAAGGAAGCATTTTCTCAGTCCTTCTAGGCAGAACTTTAGAGAGTATTTTAACATCTTTATTCAGAAATAAAATTGGTCTGCATGATGCACATTGTAATAAGTCCTTATTTTTCTTTGGAAAGACGGTAATAAATACTTGGTGAAAAGGGTGAGATAGAAGTTTATTGTCTCTTGATTCTATAAATGCTGCTAATAATAGTGGAGCTAACTTAGTTGAAAATTGTTTATAAAATTCCACTGGGTAGCCATCAGGGCCTGCTTCTTTCCCACTCTGGAGAGAGTTTATAACATCCAGTAGTTCTGAGAATGTCAGAGGTTTGTCCAGGTCCTCTGCACTAAGAATATCTAGCTGTGGTATTTGTATAAAAAAACTCTTATCTTCTTTAAACTGGGAAGAATATAAGAACTTATGCTACTCCCTAAATGTGTGGTTATATTTTTATGGTCAATGATTTAGCTTCATCTGCATTGGTAATTTCTGTTATTGCCTTCTCTCCATGCTCATAGTAATGACGTTGTAATTTACAGGCAAGCTGTTCTGCTTCTTTTGTTGTCAAGAGGTTAAATTGTAATTTTAGAATGTCTTTTCCTATAAAGTGCCTAATTTGGAGATCTGGAGTATTCTTGATCTATTCTGGTAATTTCACTGATTAACTCTGATGTCTTCTTGGTCTCCAATTTATTTTTATGTTAAAGATATAAAATAATCTGTCCTTTAAAAAATGCCTTCTGAGTTTCCCAAAGTATTCCAGCAGAGACGTTTGAGGTTGCATTTGTCTCTAAAATATAATCAATTTGTTTGGAGGTGAATTCTGTGACGTTCTCATCTGCTGATGACAGGGGGTTAAAATGCCAGCTACAAAATTAATGTGTAGGGCATAGTGATTCAAGCTCCAAGATCAGAGGGGCATGATCAGAGATAACAAGAGCATCACACGTACAAGATATGATAGTGGGCACGAAAGTCATTATTGCTAAAAAAATAATAAATTCTTGAGTAACTATGATGTACTGGTGAGAAGATGCAATATTCTCGAGTTTGGATTTAAGAATCTCCATGGTCTGATAAGTTATACTCCATTACAATTTGTGTGATTGTCTTTGTGGTATTGGATGTTATCGTCACTGTAGCTGAATGTCTGTAAAGGTCTGGATTTAAAACACAATTAAAATCTCCAGCCATTTTAATTTTATGAGTGCTCATGTTGGAAATTAATGCAAATTAATGCAGTTATCAGAAGACACTTCATAAAAAAAATATATAATATAAATAATAATAAATAATATATACATGAATATATATTTTTTCTAAATTGTCTTTGGAGGAGACTACAAAAACTTATTAACAGAATAAAGGTTGTACTCATAACATTCTTTTAAGATGCAATTGTATGAAACATTAAGTTGAATTACTGGCTCAAAAAAATCAAATAAACTGTATATTCTCATTGGTAATTTTTTTTTCTTCAAAATGTATAAATTCTAATACTGAATATTCAGTAAATAGATAAATGATTGAAATGGATGTAAAATCTGAGTGAAAAAGGTTTAAGGGCATACTGAAAAGTGTAGTTAGTCAGAAAATGGGGTTAAAATATTAAAGATATGAAAGAGGCAATCTTGGTAAGAAAGCAAAAAAATTAACCTTGAAGTTGAAAACAAGTCAACTCTCAAATACTTTCCTAAATATATGTTGTGCTTTTGAAACTGCTTTCTTAAAATGAGTCTTAAGTCTTAAACTGATTCCTTAAAAAGAGTATTTCCTTTATTTTAAACAATATTTAGATTCCTCTATCATACAGTGCATCCAGAAAGTACTCACAGCACATCACTTTTAAGTATAAGTATTCACAGCCTTTGCTCAATACTTTGTCGATGCACCTTTGGCAGCAATTACAGCCTCAAGTCTTGTTGAATATGATGCCACAAGCTTGGCACACCTATCCTTGGCCAGTTTCGCCCATTCCTCTTTGCAGCACCTCTCAAGCTCCATCAGGTTGGATGGGAAGCGTCAGTGCACAGTCATTTTAAGATCTCTCCAGAGATGTTCAATCGGATTCAAGTCTAGGCTCTGGCTGGGCCACTCAAGGACATTCACAGAGTTGTCCTGAAGCCACTCCTTTGATATTTTGGCTGTGTGCTTAGGGTCATTGTCCTGCTGAAAGATGAACTGTCACTCCAGTCTCAGGTCAAGAGCGCTCTGGAGCAGGTTTTCATCCAAGATGTCTCTGTACATTGCTGCAGTCATCTTTCCCTTTATCCTGACTAGTCTCCCAGTTCCTTCCGCTGAAAAACATCCCCACAGCATGATGCTGCTGCCACCACCATGCTTCACTGTACGGATGGTGCCAGGTTTCCTCCAAACGTGATGCCTGGCATTCACACCAAAGAGTTCAATCTTTGTCTCATCAGACCAGAGAATTTTCTTTCTCATGGTCTGAGAGTCCTTCAGGTGCCTTTTGGCAAACTCCAGGCGGGCTGCCATGTGCCTTTTACTAAGGAGTGGCTTCCGTCTAGCCACTCTACCATACAGGCCTGATTGGTGGACTGCTGCAGAGATGGTTGTCCTTCTGGAAGGTTCTCCTCTCTCCACAGAGGACCCCTGGAGCTCTGACAGAGTGACCCTCGGGTTCTTGGTCACCTCCCTGACTAAGGCCCTTCTCCCCCGATCGCTCAGTTTAGATGGCCTGCCAGCTCTAGGAAGAGTCCTGGTGGTTTCGAACTTCTTCCACTTATGGATGATGGAGGCCACTGTGCTCATTGGGACCTTCAAAGCAGCAGAAATTTTTCTGTAACCTTCCCCAGATATGGGGAGGTCTACAGACAATTCCTTTGACTTCATGCTTGGTTTGTGCTCTGACATGAACTGTCAACTGTGGGACCTTATATAGACAGGTGTGTGCCTTTCCAAATCATGTCCAGTCAACTGAACTTACCACAGGTGGACTCCAATTAAGCTGCAGAAACATCTCAAGGATGATCAGGGGAAACAGGACGCACCTGAGCTCAATTTCGAGCTTCACGGCAAAGGCTGTGAATAGTTATGTACATGTGCTTTCTCAATTTTTTTATTTTTAATAAATTTGCAAAAACCTCAAGTAAACTTTTTTCACGTTGTCATTATGGGGTGTTGTGTGTAGAATTCTGAAGAAAAAAAATGAATTTAATCCATTTTGGAATAAGGCTGTAACATAACAAAATGTGGAAAAAGTGATGCACTGTGAATACTTTCCGGATGCACTGTACAGCTCAGTTAAAATACCAGCTCATGTGCCTAGCAGTAAATAGCATCATAGCAATTGGCAAACAAATATCAGTAACTATGATGTCAACTACACAAACATTAAAATACACAAATATAAAAATAACACATAATACTAATTATTTCTTGAATCCTGACACTTAGCACAAGTTAGAAAAAGACAATAGTGCACACTGATAGCACCTTTCTGAAACCCACCATGCGACGAAACACCTAGACTGGGACCCGTGTGCAGCAGTTGACGCCTGCTCACAGTTTTTATGTCCAATTGACTATATGTCGGGGATAAGGGTAGACATACTGTACAATGTCCTCTATTAGAACTACAGTACACATGGCCTGGGTGCAGAGCTGTATATTTCAAATATTCCTCCACAAACCCCAAGGACATGCTGATTATCAGGCCAAATTTCTATTAAATGACCACTACACTACAGGCACTGCAATGCTCTTTTCAAATGATGCTTAATGGCACATGATGTTGAAACAACCAAATTTGAGTGAAGAATCAGACTCTGAGATGAATTATTGGATATTTTACTTGGTGATGTTACTGTGGTTTAAAAATCCTGCAGACTAAAACCTAAACATAAAAGGAACAAGTTAAAATCTCTGGCTCATACTATACCTTAGAATGTGAGAAATCTCCTCTGTGGTCTGTGGTCTTAAGAGTAGTTTACTTGATCCTACATAAAATAAAAGCAATCATTAATGTTGATAAATATACTATTTAAAACCTGGATTTCATGCAAATTTCAGATAGCACCAAAGTAGGTCCAGAATGGAAAAAGTTTTCAATCGAACAATCCAAATACAGTGTACTAATTCCCCCTTGGTTAATATGTCCAAGGAAAGATTAACATATGAAAGTCCCCTTGCACCTCTTTTCAATCACTTTACTATGTAGTATCCTCTATGAAGGAGTATCAATCGTGATAAAAAAAAATATAGAAGTAGAAGCAACAAGGATCCTCCAAAGAGTAAATTTATATTGCTCAGGTCTAAATTATAGAGATTTTCAATTCATTTTAATTTAAGCATGTATTTATAAATATGTATAGTGTGATGAGCTTTAAACTGAAATGTGCCTTACAAAAATTTCCTTAAGTGAAACAAACAGGAAAATTCTTATTTCTATATCTTGTCTCTTTTATGTCCAACTGGAAAAAATTGAAGTGAATAGCCTAGATTTTTGTAATGAAAACTTTAAAGAAATTTCAAACAGTGCAATTTGACACTAAATTCATTTGTGATTCAGAGTATTATAGAGACTCTATAATATAGTGATCAGACTCCAGAGTTATATTATGATAAGTTCTTCAAGCTTGCAATATCATATTAGGCATACTAGTGTGAGATGTTAGTTTTATTATGATCATTTTTTTAATCAAGTAAGGAACAGAAGTGACAAAAGACTTTTTCAACAAAAAGCTGAAAGATATATACAGTGCATCCAGAAAGTATTCAGAGCGCATCACTTTTTCCACATTTTGTTATGTTACAGCCTTATTCCAAAATGGATTAAATTCATTTTTTTCCCCTCAGAATCCTATACACAACACCCCATAATGACAACGTGAAAAAAGTTTACTTGAGGTTTTTGCAAATTTATTAAAAATAAAAAAATTGAGAAAGCACATGTACATAAGTATTCACAGCCTTTGCCATGAAGCTCAAAATTGAGCTCAGGTGCATCCTGTT
Organism: Erpetoichthys calabaricus; assembly: GCF_900747795.2. Lineage (NCBI taxonomy): Eukaryota > Metazoa > Chordata > Cladistia > Polypteriformes > Polypteridae > Erpetoichthys > Erpetoichthys calabaricus. Next base: position 168,944,160 of record NC_041395.2, on the reverse strand, counting down.
TCCCCTGATCATGCTTGAGATGTTTCTGCAGCTTAATTGGAGTCCACCTGTGGTAAATTCAGTTGATTGGACATGATTTGGAAAGGCACACACCTGTCTATATAAGGTCCCACAGTTGACAGTTCATGCCAGAGCACAAACCAAGCATGAAGTCAAAGGAATTGTCTGTAGACCTCCGAGACAGGATTGTCTCGAGGCACATATCTGGGGAAGGTTACAGAAACATTTCTGCTGCTTTGAAGGTCCCAATGAGCACAGTGGCCTCCATCATCCGTAAGTGGAAGAAGTTCGAAACCACCAGGACTCTTCCTAGAGCTGGCAGGCCATCTAAACTGAGTGATCGGGGGAGAAGGGCCTTAGTCAGGGAGGTGACCAAGAACCCGATGGTCACTCTGTCAGAGGTCCTCTGTGGAGAGAGGAGAACCTTCCAGTAGGACAACCATCTCTGCAACAATCCACCAATCAGGCCTGTATGGTAGAGTGGCCAGACGGAAGCCACTCCTTAGTAAAAGGCACATGGCAGCCCGCCTGGAGTTTGCCAAAAAGCACCTGAAGGACTCTCAGACCAGGAGAAAGAAAATTCTCTGGTCTAATGAGACAAAGATTGAACTCTTTGGTGTGAATGCCAGGCGTCACATTTGGGGGAAACCTGACACCATCCCTACAGTGAAGCATGGTGGTGGCAGCATCATGCTGTGGGGATGTTTTTCAGTGGCAGGAACTGGGAGACTAGTCAGGATAAAGGGAAAGATGACTGCAGCAATGTACAAAGACATCCTGGATGAAAACCTGCTCCAGAGCGCTCTTGACCTCATACTGGGGCGACGGTTCATCTTTCAGCAGGACAACGACCCGAAGCACACAGCCAAGATATCAAAGGAGTGGCTTCAGGACAACTCTGTGAATGTCCTTGAGTGGCCCAGCCAGAGCCCAGACTTGAATCCGATTGAACATCTCTGGAGAGATCTTAAAATGGCTGTGCACAGACGCTTCCCATCCAACCTGATGGAGCTTGAGAGGTGCTGCAAAGAGGAATGGGCGAAACTGGCCAAGGATACGTGTGCCAAGCTTGTGGCATCATATTCAAAAAGACTTGAGGCTGTAATTGCTGCCAAAGGTGCATCGACAAAGTATTGAGCAAAGGCTGTGAATACTAATGTACATGTGATTTCTCAGTTTTTTTATTTTTAAAATATTTGCAAAAACCTCAAGTAAACTTTTTTCACATTGTCATTATGGGGTGTTGTGTGTAAAATTCTGAAGAACAAAATGAATTTAATCCATTTTGGAATAAGGCTGTAGCATAACAAAATGTGGAAAAAGTGATGCGCTGTGAATACTTTCCGGATGCACTGTATCACTGATTATAGCAAATGGCTTTTCTCCTACTGACTATAGCACATATGTAAACACAGTTTTAGTCTGTAACAATTTTGTTTGCTTCCTTGAATCTTTCCTGCATCAGTTACAAAAATCTATATGCCATAAATAAATATTTAATAGAACAACATGAGAACATAGGATTTTTGACAAAGGAAAGGAGATAATTCAGTCCACAAGTTTGTTTGATTAGCTAATAACTAAGTTGTTCCAATCAAGGTTATTATAGTTTTGCCTTTTTATATTAATTTTTATTTCTATATTTTTTCTGACCTTACTTGGAAATTCAGTTTAGTTTTAGTTTTCCTTCATCGTGTATTTTTACTTTTGGTTTACTTTTTATTTCACAAAGGCATTTCTATTTTATTTTTATATCTATTAGTTTCAGTTTTAGTTTTAGTAATTATAACATGGAGCTCCTATGAAGTTTAGTTTTGCATCACGATCAGACAGAACTGTACACTTAACAGATTTGGATACAAGTTTAATTTTAGTGGAAGCTTACTACACTACATGGTTTACTATCTGGTTTTGTTTTTGTCTGATAAAAACAAGCATAATCAGATAACTGAATATGAACAATTTTATAATTTTTAAAATATTTTCTCATGAAAATCATGGGGGCTTAGGAAGAAAAGGGCTATTAGACTTAAATCAATGTGCAGACCCCACCTAGTTGTATTGAGGGAAACAAAGAAAAAACAGCATGTAGTGTCAAGGTTAGGGGCAGTGAGACTTGAATAGCCCAACATAAAGGACAGTAAATCCATAATGAGCAGAGCAAGAGCAGGTAACAGGAATACGGACAGGCATAAAACAACAGAGACAGCATCTGAGATTAAGAACAATATATACATTATCTAAACCTGTTTATCCAGAGCAGGATCGCAGGAAATCTGGAGCCTATCGCAGCAGGTTTGGATGTAAGGCAGGAAAAGTCCCTGGTATGCAATATGTATGATAAGGCTGATGTTAAGAACAAAAATAATATGATATTTCAACTATCTATTTAGAGAGAGAAAAAAACATTGAAAAAAGGGAGACAAATATTTTAAAATATAATTCTGCTAATGGATTATTTTCACAATATCAGGTATTTTGAATTGTGAATATGAACTAAAAAAGATAAATTAATAAATATAGAATACATACAAAAACCCATTAGTATGTTTAGTTTTTCATCACTTGGCAGACTCTCTTCACCTACCTACCTTTGTTTGTATTGCTTCATTGTTAAATGATGTTTTTAAAGCAAAAGAGATTGGTCAGCAACAGTATGCTGATCTTGTATGATGACCTAGTCAGTCTCTCGATCAGTGCCGTTTAATTTTCAAAAACCGGGAGTGGTCTCCCCTCGACTTTCTTGTGTACTCAGATATGGGGATGGATATTTAAGGAGTAAGACAATGATTATATTTTTATATTATGTATATTAAGGAACCATCAACAACAAATCAAATTAATAATATATTGAACAATTATTATAAAAGTAAAGTTGAATAAATTGAAATCTGCAGCTGCATGAATAAAAAAATTTTAAAAATCGAGTATGTGTTCAGATAAAGTACCATTTCCGGGTGATGGATTTGGCCCAAAAGTTAATATACTGTAGATCTACAATTGTCGTGTAACAACCACATGCCGAATTTCATCCTTCTATTTTTGGACTCTGGGAGGTCTAGAACGTCAAGATTCATCAAAATATCAAGGTTGAATTTTTTCATGATTACTATACTTTCTCTATACTTTGTATATGAGAAAGTAAAAAAAGATTTCTCCTGTGCAAAGTGGCAGGTAACTTGCTGTCAACAAAAAGCAGTCACCTGAGAAATAAACTGAAACGTTACTCACTCGTGATTTTTCTGTCCATATGGTAAACGTTTTGTTGACCAGCACATTCTGATTTCAGCCGTTTGAATTACATCTTGCTATACAGTACAACAAGCGCAAAGAAAGGCAGCACGTAAATCGCTTTCTATTTCACACGCTTTATGCACCCGAATTCAGCTTGCTCTGTCACTGGAAATGCTATGTGAACAGCTGCCCTCCGTCACCAGCCGTCGTTCACTGGATGAATATGTGCGGGCAGCTTGTGGTGTATGACTGTCTGTTTTAGAGTTATAAGGGTTAAAGACTAACATCAAGGATATTCATTCAAAAATGAAAACTAATATTATTTTAGTAAATTATTATTTTATTTAAGTTAGTTTTTCCAGAGGCGGCACGGTGGCGCAGTGGGTAGCGCTGCTGCCTCGCAGTTGGGAGACCTGGGGACCCGGGTTCGCTTCCCGGGTCCTCCCTGCGTGGAGTTTGCATGTTCTCCCCGTGTCTGCGTGGGTTTCCTCCGGGCGCTCCGGTTTCCTCCCACAGTCCAAAGACATGCAGGTTAGGTGGATTGGCGATTCTAAATTGGCCCTAGTGTGTGCTTGGTATGTGGGTGTGTTTGTGTGTGTCCTGCGGTGGGTTGGCACCCTGCCCAGGATTGGTTCCTGCCTTGTGCCCTGTGTTGGCTGGGATTGGCTCCAGCAGACCCCCGTGACCCTGTGTTCGGATTCAGCGGGTTGGAAAATGGATGGATGGATGGATAGTTTTTCCAGCTACTTTAATAGTTTCGTTTAGTTTTAGTTTTTCATTTCGGTTTTGTTAATTATTTTATTTCAGTTTACGAAAATGTTTTTTTAATAATAGTTTCAGTTTTGATTTTAGTTTTCGTTAACTATAATAGCCTTGGTTCCAATACCTCTTAAATTTTTTTTTTTTTTTTTTTTTATAAATTGCAAATGTTATTCTTTCAACTGACTCATTTGTGATTCACTAACTTTAAGAATTCTCCTAGATCAATTTTATCTTTAATACTTTACTTTAGGAATCCATTATAAGCCTCTATTAAGAGATTCCCTGTTATAAAATACATATGAGGCCTTTTAACATGATATAAAACAATGAAAATAAAAGCAGCATATTTCAAGTCTTCTTATTTTTAGTAACTTATTATTATTATTAGCATAGTTAGTAAAATATGTATTGACTGTTAAAAGCTGGTTTATAATGGATACCTAAATTAAAGTATGGTCACTTTATTAATCCTTGGATAATTTTAAAGACCTGGATTACATCCCTACATAGTCTTCTCTGATCCAGACTGACAATGTTTAATTTCCTGAGCCTATCAGAACAGATTATGCCTTTCATTCAATGGATTCACATTGCTGCTCTTTCATGTATAGCTTCTGAAGCATACTAAAAACCCAGTATGATCTTTGCTTTTTATCCTTTAGCTTCTCTAAACCTATTTCATAATTATGTAGTTATAGTTTTATAGGTCCTGTACTGTCACATGTACAGAGTACAGTGAAAATTTTAATTGCACATGCTAATCAACATTCAGTACATTACATCAGAGATGAATCAGGTGTTATTTGTAACCTGGAATAAAAAGTGAAAAGTTTAGTTTTAAATGTATTGCATTTTAACAGACTTCTAGTTAGTTTTAAATGTACTGCATTTGAATAGATGTCTTTTAAACTTATGTTATGTCCCCGATTGATTGACAAAGTACTGGTAAAAGTATTTAATAAAATCAGGGTAAAAATTAAATCTGTTTTTGTTTGGAAGACCCACTCCTCCAAAACTCATTTTTACTGATGATGAAGAAATAAAATTTCTTCTCATTATACCTTTGACACTTTTCAACCAGTCCACATTGTAAGACTCCAGAACATCAGGGTCAGTGATAGCTTGCCTGGGAAGAAGCTTCTCAAAGAAATCAATGTCATGCTCAGTTACCATGGCAAAAGGAAAACGATGGAGACTAGTGCTATGAGAGCGTGGTGTCTCTGCTTGCCATCTTTGATTGTGATGAAAATATCGGGCTGAACTCCACTTCACCAAATCATGATGAAAACAGCCAATCTTCGTGAATGAGCAGGAGGGCATAACCAGGTGACATTTCTTCCATTTTTTGCAGATGCTCCGGAACAAATGAAAGCTTTTCTGGATCATCATTTAAAGAATGCCTTAAAGGAAGGGGGGAAAAAAGATGTGGATCATATTCAGTACACAAATTCACAATTATCTAACAGGCCCATGACTTTACAAATGTTCCAGGAATGTCACATGTTTCCATTTAATGCAAATTCATTCTTTCAGATCCAGTTCTCCAGTTCAGGGTTGCAGAGAGTTGGCACCTATGCAGCTAGAACTGGGAGTCAAGATGTAAACCATCCCTGGATATGGCATGATGTATTATATTTATAGTACACTTGCTCATATATAAAGGATAATTAATAACATAAAACTGAATAAGATTTAAAGATCTTATCATTAACCAGTGTCTCCTTGTTAAAATGCAGTACTGAGAATATGTCTCACTTGAAACCAAATTTCAGTCACATAGGATGATTGTACAAATTATACACAGTTATTTTAGTGGGTTTACAGGACTCAATTCACATAATATAAATGCGTTTCGGGTGTGGGAGGAACATTAAGGGGTTTTAGAAACTGTTACAAATTCAATTCTTTTTAAAAGCCAAAATAAATAAATGATAAATGTGTTTAGAAATTGGATGGATGGATGATAAGTGATATTAATGAAAAATCCTCAGCCTTAAATGCCAAATAAATTCCAATGAAAAAAAGAGTTGTCTTTTACCTACCAGCATGGTCACAATTCCAGGGACCTGGATTCAATTTACGGCCTAGTCATAGTCTTCTTAGAACCTGCAAGTTACTCTCATGATTTCAGGTTCTTTGTCACCAAACAACCGCACGTGTGTTAGATTAACAAGTAACTCAACATGACTCAACATGAAACATGTCATCTAGACAGTGTTTCCGCCAACACTCTTAAGTGAATATGACTTGACTAGAACCTGCTTAGAACACAAGTCTGTAACAGAAAAAATGCCCATCTCCTTGCAGTCTTACACCTCCTTCAGTACATATTCCCTTTGTAAATGGATTGTTTTGACACATTAACAACACTTCAGTTCTTCACTTCTAAGAGCACTGCAAGTACCATGACACGTATTATGACTGAACTTGAGAACAAACCTTTTATCTGCTATATAATAAAGCGCTACTGTCTGTGTGTCTGGTACATCTGTGCAATTTGATTGGTGAGTTTGGCATTGGTCTGATTGGTCAGTTTCACTTTGGTGCTCAGTCAAACACAATCAAAATAGGAAGCACCAGGCAAGAGAGTCTGACACACACAAGGATACTGAGAAGGAGAGCAAAGTTCCTGATTGTGATAATTTTTTTTTTTTTACTTTTACAAACAAGGAGTTAAAATGGAGCATTACAATGACAACAAAGCAAATGACGTACCAAGCAGGGGTGTGGAAATCAATTTTTTTTCTACTTGTCCACGGACAAGTAAACTTAGAAAATCCACTTGTCTGCCAGTTAAATTCACTTGTCCATAAACAAATAACAAAAGTGAAAAATAGTTTATTTTTTCTGATCTCTTTTATTGATACCAAAACTGCCTACCATTTTAAAACTGAAAAAAGTTCTTTCAGGGAGTAGTATTTTGCCACCTTGCTCTAGAACATTTTATAAAAGATTCCCTTATCATTTTAACTCACTAATAAACAATGCCTTCATTATAGCTACACTAGTTCTGTTTCACATACTACAGTTACAGTGAAGATTTTTATAGATATTTCATAACCTTTGGAAACCGTTAGAATGTTTTCTTCTTTATTTTTAATAAACTGACAGCGCGAAACCAACTTGTTTTATATGAAATATTCGCTAATCAAAAACGATCTATTGACAGCTCAACAATAAATTTCTTAACTCCTCAATATATCACAACCTACACGAAATCGCAAATTTCAGGAAAGATTAACTGCCTAACAAGCTTTGTTATGTGGTGAAAACAACTGTATTGTAAGTAAAAGGACTGCATTTTTATGTAGAAACAATGAATTTTGTCAATCTTCTTCTATATTACGCTACCGTGGCTGTTTGTCTGTCCAGGATTTTAAATCACCTGTAGCTCGCAAACCATTTCACCTTTTGACTTAAAATTTGGTACACATACAGTATACTACGTGACATCTACTATCCGCTTTCGGGGTGATGATTAGTATTACTCTTTATTTTTATTTTATTTTATTGTTGAATCAACTCTCGGCAGCAGGGCGGCGCATGCGTATGGGAGCCGTTCTCATTCCCCACCACCTTCGCTAATCATACTTGAGGCAGATTGAAGACTTAAGTGCCAGTTTAAGTGAAAAATTAAAGAAAACGTACTAAGTAATTGCAACACAAAAACTAACTTAATCAGTTTTAACGCGAAAAGATGCCGACGAAAGAAGAGAAGCAGCGGGCCGCTAGGGTGGAGAAAAGAAGGGCTGCTCAGGAAGCAACAAGCACATCAATCTCTGAGCAAATGTATGCTAAACGTACAGAGAAAGAGTATGAAAACTATGAATGCTCAAGTCAAGTGTATTCACTGCATGTTATCGTGCAGTACGCCGTTACTGGTAATATATAAAAGTTATTGATTATAATGAAAAATCATCAGATTACATCGTAATGTCGGCATGAAAAAAATGACTGCATCTCCAAGCGTGTAAGTATTAGGTTAAAATACTTATGTAAGACTGTAAGAGTGCTTCCCCTTTGAAAAATCAGCCGTCATTTTGTAAACAATATTGAAGACCAATTTGAGACATGAAGAACATGCCTAAGTAGACTGTTTCTGCACAAAGTACGTACCCAAATGTTTAAAATGTGAAAGTAGTGGTAAAATGTGCCCTGCACAGGACATATAATATTTTTTCTCCAGAAAATTGCACTTGTCCGCGGACAACTGAAACAGAAAAACACGCTTGTCCGATGGTCAATTTACCTGTGTCGGACAAGTCGGGCGTTGGATTTCCGCACCCCTGCCAAGTGATGTTGGGGACTAAATACTAACAAGGTGCAACCCGAGTTGCCTTCCAAGAAAGGGAAGTATAAAAGGACCGGAGCAAGCAAGCCGAATCAAAATGACAGAGTCTGGAATACAGGCTTCACGGGAACAAGCAAGAGAGGTTGAGACACACAAGAAAACCGAACAAACGTAGGACAAATACTGACGGTACATGTAAGGCAAGATATCAAATGCTAGCTGTGTTACCCATCTGAGACAAGTTGAAATCTAAGTAATCAACATAGACCTCAGCATTAACGTTTGTAGTGCACCATGTAATACATGTGTCTCTGTTATATGCCAGGTATAGAATTTGTAAAAGCATTGCTAATGATTGTGATGCTCCATCTTTTGGAACAACAGAGACATTGCAACCAGACAGACCCAAAGAGAGACACATAGACATTTATCCTTTTACTAATGTGGATTTTTAACTTCATTCTATAACCTATCTTTGACGGGCAACTTTGCTAGAATTTCATAGATTATGAATAAGAACTTTGACAATATGTTCTCCCCGTGTCTGCGTGGGTTTCCTCTGGGTGCTTCAGTTTCCTCCCACAGTCCAAAGACATGCAGGTTAGGTGCATTGGCGATCCTAAATTGTCCCTAGTGTGTGCTTGGTGTGTGTGTGTGTGTGCCCGGTGGTGGGCTGGCACCCTGCCCAGGCTTTGTTTCTGCCTTGCACCCTGTGCTGGCTGGGATTGGCTCCAGCAGACCCCCCATGACCCTGTGTTAGGATATAGCGGGTTGGAAAATGACTGACAACAGCATATGCATTATGTTTGACCTCATTCTAAATGATACCCTGAATGGAGAGTAGTAGAGAGTTCTCCATTTTCTGAACCACTTTTCTTTAATCCTGGGTGGCAGCGGGCCAGGTCGTATCTTTCATGCATTAGGTTAATGGCAAAAACTGATTAAAACAGAAGAATTATAATATGTCACCAGATAGCATGTTTTACAATAATCATGTCAAAAATTCTGCACTAGAACTACAAGCATTCACCTTTCCTTGGTTTGTTCAGCCGGCTGTCTGAATCCCGGTGAATGGTGATGCACCAACATTCAACATCTGGCTCTCTCTCAATTAAAGACTTAAAGCTGTGGTCCCCAAAATGTTGGTCATGAAAGGATTTCAAAAATACAAAAAACGCTGTATATATTAACGCCTTGTCCATTGATTCTGTTTAAACAGTTTTAAGCTGGGGCAAGGTGAAGAATTGAACATTGGTACTAAATGGTTGTGTTTCTCACTGAAAAGCGACTTGAATTATTGTTCAAGATGAAAACATCTGTACCAATATTCGATTGCTACACTGAACCTACCACTAAGGGATAATGCTGGAAAAGATGGCTACCAGTGTTTGAGTTGTTCGTGGATGGCAAAACACTAATTTTAATGTATCGTAAGCAACATACCAATGTAGAAGGGCATTACTTTTGCACCTTGATAACTTGTTAGTAATGCTTTTCATTAGGAGTGGGAGCTGAAGTAAAAATGGATTGCTCCTTGTTGAAGTACAGTATTTTAGCTTTCTTTCAAAGAATTCTACAGGCTTGCCTTTTTCCCTGGGTGTTTCATGCTTAAATGTCGAAGTAGCATTCACAGCTTCATACTTTCTTTGCCAACACTTCACAACAAATAACACACTGGGTTTTTTTTAAATAACAGTAAATCCATATTTGAGATATTCATTCAATCTATTTTTTCTTTTTATTCTTGTCACTGTCAGACACAGAATTCCCCAATAATCTTTTTAAAAATGTATCAATCTTTAACAAAATGGGTATACAGTAATCCCTCCATCGCGGGGGTTGCGTTCCAGAGCCACCCGCGAAATAAGAAAATCCGCGAAGTAGAAACCATATGTTTATATGGTTATTTTTATATTGTCATGCTTGGGTCACAGATTTGCGCAGAAACACAGGAGGTTGTAGAGAGACAGGAACGTTATTCAAACACTGCAAACAAACATTTGTCTCTTTTTCAAAAGTTTAAACTGTGCTCCATGACAAGACAGAGATGACAGTTCCGTCTCACAATTAAAAGAATGCAAACATATCTTCCTCTTCAAAGGAGTGCGCGTCAGGAGCAGAGCATGTCAGAGAGATAGAGAAAAGCAAACAAATCAATAGGGCTGTTTGGCTTTTAAGTATGTGAAGCACCGCGGCACAAAGCTGTTGAAGGCGGCAGCTCACACCCCCTCCGTCAGGAGCAGAGAAAGAGAGAGAGAGAGAGATAAAGAGAGACAGAGTTTGTTTTTCAATCAAAAATCAATACGTGCCCTTCGAGCTTTTAAGTATGCGAAGCACCGTGCAGCATGTCGCTTCAGGAAGCAGCTGCACAGAAGGTAGCAACGTGAAGTAGGGATGCACCGATACCACTTTTTTGTAAAACGAGTACGAGTACGAGTACTTGCATTTTAGTACTCGCCGATACCGAGTACTTAATAAAAACATGATTTAAATTTACAGGTAACAGCTTTAGTCATATAATTTAACAAAAAAAACAAGAAACTCTCGTCTATCCACTGGGAGGTTAGGCTAATTAGCGACACGGGGCTAACACTGCTTGTCCAAATATCCGTGGTGAAACTAAACACAGAGGAGGCTTGCAGTAGGCTGTGGATATGTTTTTTCACGGAGTCGTGTAGTTTAGGCAGCTCCGTGTCAGTCATGTAGCGGCGGCTTGGGACATCATATCTGGGCTCCAGAACATGGAGGAGACGCAGGAATCCCACATTTTCTACCTCCGAGAGTGGCTGGTCAGTCAATGCAATGTACTCGATAATTGCCTGTGTTATTTTCACAGCACGTGGATTGTCTCTGGACATTTTCTCTCGTCTTGCAAGAGTTTGCTGCAGCGTGGGTTGTGTTGGTTTAGAAGAGTGGGTAAACTCTTTGTACTCATTGTCGTGTTGGGATTTTAGGTGCTTGATTAAATTACTTGTGTTAAATGCGCTACCTTTTGAGCCTCCTCTGGACAATTTCGCTGAGCACAATTTGCAGTCCGCCTTTGTTTTGTCGTCTTCATTCACTTTGAAATAGTTCCACACGGCTGACATGTCTCGCCTCGCCTTCTCCCCGCTCTGAGCTGCAGCCGGGGCCTGGGGGCGGGCACTCGGCGCCTGTGATTAACCCCCTTACACGCCGCTCAAACATAGAAATTTCTCAGACCGTGGTATTGGTCCCTGGTATCGGGGGACTTTTAACGAGTACGAGTACTTTAGAAAATGTGGTATCGAGGCCGATACCAGATACCCGTTTCGGTATCGGTGCATCCCTAACATGAAGATAATCTTTCAGCATTTTTAGACGAGCGTCCGTATCGTCTAGGTGTGCAAGCAGCCCCCCTGCTCAATCCCCCTACGTCAGGATCAGAGAAAGTCAGCGCAAGAGAGAGAGAAAAGTAAGTTGGGTAACTTCTCAGCCATCTGCCAATAGCGTCCCTTGTATGAAATCAACTGGGCAAACCAACTGAGGAAGCATGTACCAGAAATTAAAAGACCCATTGTCCGCAGAAATCCGCGAACCAGTAAAAAATCCGCGATATATATTTAAATATGCTTACATATAAAATCCGCGATGGAGTGAACCCGCGAAAGGCGAAGCGCAATATAGCGAGGGATTACTGTAGTTCATAATTATTGTTGAATATTGTACTTGTCACTCAACCGCACAGCATGGAAATGTTGCCTCACTGCATTTCCCTTCTTATATAAATAAAGCCATATTGAAATTTCCTGAAGATTCCAGTGCCATCGACAAAACGATGCAATTAATTAGCACGCGCTTTCTCGAACATCTTGGAAAGTCCTGCAAACATTAAGAACAAAGCCAAACAAATTGCGCTATATTTCAATTATATGATAATTATTTACAACCCCAATTCCAATGAAGTTGGGATGTTGTGTAAAACGTAAATAAAAACAGAATACAATGATTTGCAAAACTTTTTCAACCTATATTTAATTGAATACACTACAAAGACAAGATATTGAATGTTCAAACTGATAAACTTTATTGTTGTTTTGCAAATCTTCACTCATTTTGAATTTGATGCCTGCAACATGTTCCAAAAAAGCTGGGACAGGGGTAGCAAAAGACTAGGAAAGTTGAGGAATGTTCAAAAAACACCTGTTTTGAACATTCCACAGATGAACAGGTTAATTGGAAACAGGTGTTTGTCATGATTGGGTATAAAAGGAGCATCCCCAAAAGGCTCAGTCGTTCACAAGCAAGGATGGGGCAAGGTTCACTACTTTGTGAAAAACTGCCTGGGCAAATAGTCCAGCGGTTTAAGAACAATGTTTCTCAACGTACAATTGCAAGGAATCTAGTGATTTGATCATCTACTGTCCATAATATCATCAAAAGATTCAGAGAATCTGGAGAAATCTCTGCATGTAAGCGGCAAGGCCGAATACCAACACTGGATGCCTGTGACCTTCGATCCCTCAGGCGGCACTGCATTAAAAACCTACATCATTCTGTAAAGGATATTACCACGTGGGCTCAGGAATACTTTAGAAAACCATTGTCAGTTAACACAGTTTGTTGCTACATCTACAAGTGCAAGTTAAAACTCTACAATGCAAAGCAAAAGCCATATATCAACAACACCCAGAAATGCCGCCGGCTTCTCTGGGCCGGAGCTCATGTGAGATGGACTGACACAAAGTGGAAAAGTGTGCTGTGGTCTGACGAGTCCACATTTCAAATTATTTTTGGAAATCATGGACGTCGTGTCCTCCGGGCCAAAGAGGAAAAGGACCATCCGGATTGTTATCAGCACAAAGTTCAAAAGCCAGCATCTGTGATGGTATGTGGGTGTGTTAGTGCCCATGGCATGAGTAACTTGCACATCTGTGAAGGCACCATTAATGCTGAAAGGTACATACAGGTTTTGGAGCAACATATGCTGCCATACAAGAGACATCTTTTTCAGGGATGTCCCTGCTTATTTCAGCAGGACAATGCAAAGCCACATTCTGCATGTGTTACAACAGCGTGGCTTCGTAGTAAAAGAGTGCGGGTACTAGACTGGCCTGCCTGCAGTCCAGACCTGTCTCCCATTGAAAATGTGTGGCGCATTATGAAGCGCAAAATACGACAACGGAGACCCCGGACTGTTGAGCAACTGAAGTTGTACATCAAGCAAGAATGGGAAAGAATTCCACCTACACAGCTTCAGCAATTAGTGTCCTCAGTTCTCAAACGGTTATTGAGTGTTGTTAAAAGGAAAGGTGATATAACACAATGGTAAACATGCCCCTGTCCCAGCTTTTTTGGAACGTGTTGCAGGCATCAAATTCAAAATGAGTGAAGATCTGCAAAACAACAATAAAGTTTATCAGTTTGAACATTCGATATCTTGTCTTTGTAGGTTGAAAAAAATGTGCAAATCATTGTATTTTGTTTTTATTTACGTTTTACACAACGTCCCAACTTCATTGGAATTGGGGTTGTAAGATGCTGTTTGCTTACAAATGTGGTTCAGTACGGTAGTGGCGGGTCGCAAAGACAATTCTCGCCCAAAAGTAGGTTGTACCTTTAAAAGTTCTGGGAGCCACTTATTTAAAGGGGCAGAGCTCAGGGGAAAAAAGTGCATCCTCATGTAAACAAGATAAATAATAATCACAAATATTAAGTTGCATTAGATCAAAATGAGTGTCTCTGTCGTTATTCACTTCCAGCATATGAAAAGGCACTGAAATACTGGTAAATAGTGACGTATGGTGTATTTGAATTCCATCTGAAGCATAATTGTGTCACTGTAACTCATTTCCCAATTTCGTAGACAACACTGAAACTTTTATACTTGTTATTTATTATGTGCCTAATTTTAACAACATAACCGAATTAATCCAACAGTTACTAAAGCATATAAAATACCCAGTCAGAGTCTCGACAGTACTCGTAAATAATATCTCATTCCAGGAGAGAACAAGCTCAATATAATTCATAGTGTGAGAGATCTAATATCATATCAGGACGACACTCCCAAAGACACCTTCACAACAGTCCAAAGGAACATAGCATGGGAGAAACTGGCAGCATCTTTCAATGTGCACTTTCCTAACCGAGCGAATTCTTAATTAGGGGCGCCAAGTTTACGTTTTTTACTGGAGATTAATGGTTATATTTATGTTGATCTGTATTTTACTATTTCTTATATTACGCAGTATAAATATTCGGTTGTCTTTTACTATGGCACCGAGTTAAATATATTTGATTCAGTACTGTACTTCAGTCCAAAACTATATACATTTGCATCTCCGTTAACAGTCTGCCTGATGTGTGCGGAATACATTTTTTAACATTACCCATTGTAACACCAATTAAAACTGCTTACCAAAGATTGTCTAATAGTAATGGCATAGTTCCCCTTCTCCAAAAAAAAATTCTGCTGCTGCACTTCTTAGACTTGGCCCGCAGCTCCATAACTCACGCTGATGTGGGAAACGTGCGCAGGACTCGAAATTAAACGGTAGCGTTAACTACTGTCCCTCCCACCTAATCCAACACGATTCCGTTTTTCTTTTAGTAAACTACGAGAGCGAAGTTATCTGATTATTACTGGCTTTTACCAGAAACCACTACATAGCTTCATTAAGCGATTATTCAAAAAAAAATCTTTGATATCGAAACCCTTAGACCTACAGCATCTGGCCGAATGATATGCAGAAATATGGGGGCGTGGTGAGCGGGGCGCTACGTCAAAAACGACGTTCCACATAAAAGGAAAAACAATTGTCAAGCAGATCTGTAACTTACATATTGTTCACTGTTCCTATCGTTTGAGAAACTAAATTAAAACAATATTCAGTTTAACTTTAGGCTTTAAATTATTTAAAGCTATATTTAAGTTTAACTCGACCCTTCTACAAGTCCTTACCCCTTGAGTTTCTGTTACTTCTGTCCCACTAGGGGTGCAGGTACCAAAGACGGACTTTCCGAATGGAAACCAAGGTTTTTTAAAGACAGTTCCTAAAAGATGGGGAAAAACAGACGTAGTGGCGTTCGTTACATGTATAGTTTTAATCTAAAGTTTTGTCTTCAGAAAAGACAAATAAAATAAGGAGCGGCTCTGGATGAAAGCACCGGATTTGTAAATACCGGTACATACCTTTTTAACGTTATGTTTGGTTTTCGTCCAGTTATCACTTTTGTCCCTTCACACATCCCGTAGATTGAATTTAAACAGGCTTTATTGGCACTAAGAGTTGGTTTTATTTAATCGTTTTTATGTGTGTATTTAAATCCTTTGAATACAATATTTATATAATCAAATAAAACATTTTTTTTTACGTAACTGTAATTTTTATCTGCCTTAAACGTAATTTAATATATACAGTACTGTGCATAAGTTTTAGGCAGGTGTGAAAAAAATGCTGTAAACAAAGAATGCTTTCAGAAATATAAATAATGATTGTTTATTGTTATCAATTTACAAAATGCAAAGTGAGCAAACAAAAGAAAAATCTAAATCAAATCAATATTTGGTGTTACTACCTTTTGCCTTCAAACCAGCATCAGTTCTTATAGGTACACTTGCACAAAGTCAGGGATTTTGTAGGATTATAGTCAGGTGTATGATCAACCAATTATACCAAACAGGTGCTAATGATCATCAATGTCACACGTAGGTTGAAACACAGTCATTAACTGAAACAGAAACAGCTGTATAGGAGGCTTAAAACTGGGTGAGGAACAGTCAAACTCTGCTACCAAGGTGAGGTTGTGGAAGACAGTTTCACGTCATGGCAAGATTGAGCACAGCAACAAGACACAAGGTAGTTATACTGCATCAGCAAGGTCTCTCCCAGACAAAGATTTCAAAGCAGACTGGGGTTTCAAGATGTGCTGTTTAAACTCTTTTGAAGAAGCACAAAGAAACGGGCAACGTTGAGGATCGTAGACGCAGTGGCCAGCCAAGGAAACTTAGTGCAGCAGATGAAAGACACATCAAGCTTATTACCCTTCGAAATCGGAAGATGTCCAGCAGTGCCATCAGCTCAGAACTGGCAGAAACCAGTGGGACCCAGGTACACCCATCTACTGTCCGGAGAAGTCTGGCCAGAAGTGGTCTTCATGGAAGAGTTGCAGACAAAAAGCCATACCTCCGACATTGAAACAAGGCCAAGCGACTCAAGTATGCATGAAAACATTGGAACTAGGGTGCAGAAAAATGGCACCAGGTGCTCTGAACTGATGAGTCAAAATTTGAAATATTTGGCTGTAGCAGAAGGCAGTTTGTTCGTCAGAGGGCTGGAGAGCGGTACAATAATGAGTGTCTGCAGGCAACAGTGAAGCATGGTGGAGGTTCCTTGAATGTTTGGGGCTGCATTTCTGTAAATGGAGTTGGAGATTTGGTCAGGATTAATGGTGGTCTCAATGCTGAGAAATACAGGCAGATACTTATCCATCATGCAATACCATCAGGGAGGCGTATGATTGGCCCCAAATTTATTCTGCAGCAGGACAACGACCCCAAACATACAGCTAAAGTCATTAAGAACTATCTTCAGCATAAAGAACAAGAAGTCCTAGAAGTGATGGTATGGCCCCCACAGAGCCCTGATCTCAACATCATCGAGTGTGTCTGGGATTACATAAAGAGACAGAAGGATGTGAGGAAGCCTACATCCACAGAAGATCTGTGGTTAGTTCTCCAAGATGTTTGGAACAACCTACCAGCTGAGTTCCTTCAAAAACTGTGCAAGTGTACCTAGAAGAATTGATGCTGTTTTGAAGGCAAAGGGTGGTCACACCAAATATTGATTTGATTTAGATTTCTCTTTTGTTCATTCACTGCATTTTGTTGATTGAAAATAAATGATTAACACTTCCATTTTTGAAAGCATTCTTTGTTTACAGCATTTTTTCACATCTGCCTAAAACTTTTGCACAGTACTGTGTATATATATATAAACTTAAACCATAAATTGCTTTTTCTTGATAGTATCGTGATAATTATATTTTTACAAAAAATACATACATATACCTTTCAAATATATATGTATATCGTTTAAAGCATTTTAACAATTATCCTTCATATGTTGCTTTTATAGATTTGACTTTAAAAATAATAGATGAATCAAGACAAAACACTTAGTTTTTCTTTTTTTATAATTATCTGAATTTTTTTTCAACTACTCATTCATATCGTTTCAAATAAAACTATAATTTAATGTTGATTTCTTTAATTAAAAGTTATGAGATCACAAAATGTAAGATATATCTTCCTACATAGTCTGTCTGTTAAGAATACTTGGAGCATTTAGTAAAAAATCTCTTAAGAATCTTTATTCAAATCTTATATTGCTTCAACAGCCAGAATAGAACTGAAGTTGTCCCTTAATATCACAATCCAAAATATCATGACTGCGGTTGTGGTTATCTTTTTAATAGAAATTCCACTAACTCCAAATTGCCTTTTAAAGCATATGATTCCAGTTCCTTACATTGTAACATTTAAGTGAATGACATAAATACAAAGTATTGACATATACAGTTGCATTTTTTACTTAATTTCCATCACTTAGAAAAACAGCTACTTACTTTGAAAGTTGATTTTAATATTTTCATCATTTGTGCAATCAGTACAAAAGGAGTCTTAGATCCAGATTTCAAGCTCCTAAAATCGTTCTGGATTCTTTTTGTTGTTGTTAGTTTTGTGTTTCATTTGTGCTTGTTTATCTGTGCCTATCTTTTCTAGTGGGTGTTGCCATTTTTGATTTGATTTTCCTTGCCACATTGTTTATGGCAACAGTGTTGTACCGGTAAATGAGTTTCAGACATTGTTCTGTGTGACGTTATCATGCAAACATTGTTAAGATGGTAGCACAGTAATTCAGGGATCCAAGCTTTGGATATCAGTCTAAATACAATTACTTTTGTTATTAGTTATTTAGGGAAAGGATCTCACATAGTCAGGTTCGCTCAGTTTGCAATTTTCAGATCTGATTTTGCCTCAGATACTGAACTTTTGAGGATCAGTAGTCTAGTGTTAATTTTCTGTGTTTCATGCTCCACTTGTACAGTGTCTACTCTTTTAAATGTACCCTTTTGATCTTCATTTCCTTGTCTGAAAAATCTTCTTTTTTATTTTCCTTTCTTCCCTTGTGGGAAACATCTTCCCTGCCTCCAACAAGCACAACAACACAGTCCAAAGCACAAACCACTGCACAATAGTTTCTTTCCCTTCTTTTCTCATCCGCTCCTCCTCAGTAAGCTTTGTCTCCTTCCTCCCGACTCTAACTCCCGAGTAATGGCTGCTGGCTCTTTTCATAAGGCACCCAGAAGTGCTCCAGGTGATCATTGACCTAATTCTGGCAGCACTTCCTGGTGTGGTGGAAGAGCTACTCTCCAAGACTCAGGAACAGCTGCAGCACCCCCTGGATCCCAACAGGGCTGTATCCAACTCCATCTCCCATAAAGCCCTGCGGGAGTCCAACGCACCGCTCCAACCCAGGGGGGCTGCTATCTAGCGTACCGGGGGATGTACTGTCCTGCCCAGGCTTGCTCCCCCGGTGCTCCAAGGCATCCCAGCCAGGCAAGGACCCCGGCCATCCATGACAACTGGCACATATTAATTATTAAATTAAGGTTTTTCTTTAATCTTTCACTAAAGGTGAATAGGCCAAGAATTTCCTAAAACTGTAGTTTCATTCTTTGGTCTTAGAACTGAAATATTTTTATCCCATATAGGCGTCACATCCCTATTTCTGTTTATTCTATTAATGTATATAATGAAAATAAAGTCAATTTACCATGAATATATTTGTAAAATGTACTAGTCAGCCCAATGTTACCAAGCAATTTGTTTGTCTTTTACTTTGCAAAATCTCTCTTTCAATTCATGAAGAGATATAGTCCTGCCATACATTCCCTGTCATTCTCCTTAATCATGTTAAATAATCTTTCACAGACTTCAACAAGGGTGACATATTAGCCAGATTATTTTTAGCAAATCTTAATTTTCATTTTAAAGTTGCATGTTGTTAGAAATTCATTAGGGCTATTTCTGTGAAGTTAATCACATTGCCATTTTGTTTAATAGGTGTCGTCACATTTTGTTGCATTGATTTTCTATGGGCTCCAACATATTGCTTGCAACCATGACAGCCATTGCTGTAATAATTCATGTTCTATATTATTTATTTTCTTTTTCATTTTCCTTCACATTATTACGTCATTACTAACTATTTGTGTTTTTAATTTTTTTTGAGACCCTGAATCCCTTTCTGTCATTAGCTTTTTCAGATTCAACTGTTTTAGGGGTCCTAAATATATTTTGTGTTTTCTGAATATTTTTTTTTCATTATTAAACAGGATAGATTTGTTGATTCCCCAGATCTTTATCTTGTTCCCTGTCTAGTTTTCACAGCATACAGAAGAGTTTATGAGTGGTTTAAACCTCAAATGTGTTTCTGTTCTCTTAAACTAATCTTAGGATTTCAATTTGGCCTTGGCTTCAAGCTCTAGGGTGTTTCATAATTTTAGCTTTTTGGCTTTAGTTGCAACTCATCTCAAGTTAATTTTTCTTAGGAGACTGCATTAATTTAATGTGTGTTGTGACATCCTTCAAATTTTCTACAGATCTGTGATGGGCAGTATCATGCCAGTAACATCACTTCAACAGAGGCCCACTGAATAAAAAAGCTAATTGAAAGGGCAGGCTCAATTATGAGACTCACTCTGGACCCCCTGGAGGTGTAGTGGAGGAGAGAATGAAAACAAAACTGAGTGCCATTTGAACAATGCTGCACATCCTTTCTCTGAAACACTAACAGTGAGTACTTTCAAACAACGAATCATTCAGCAGATATGTGTCAAGAAACACTACTGGGGCTCCTTTATACCAACAGCAACATGCACTGTAGCTGCCAAGTCAAATGTTTTTTTTTTATATATATAATGTGCTTCTGTAAAATGCCAGATTTCCTCCTGGGGAAATCTATCTATCTATCTATCTATCTATCTATCTATCTATCTATCTATCTATCTATCTATCTATCTATCTATCAGCCCTTATGGTCTGTTGCTTCCAACTTAAAGCATAATAGTTGCTAGTCATGGGTGTGCACATGAGTGTTAGGTAATGGTCAGAATGTATTTATATTTGATTTTTTATTGGCGCCCTGCCCAGGGTTTGTTTCCTGCCTTGCACCCTGTGTTGGCTGGGATTGGCTCCAGCAGACCCCTGTGGCCCTGTAGTTAGGATATAGCGGGTTGGATAATGGATGGATTTTTTATTGGCATTTTTTAATTATTATATTTCATAATTTAGGGCGGCACGGTGGCGCAGTGGGTAGCGCTGCTGCCTCGCAGTTGGGAGACCTGGGGACCTGGGTTCGCTTCCCGGGTCCTCCCTGCGTGGAGTTTGCATGTTCTCCCCATGTCTGTGTGGGTTTCCTCCGGGCGCTCCGGTTTCCTCCCACAGTCCAAAGACATGCAGGTTAGGTGGATTGGCGATTCTAAATTGGCCCTAGTATGTGCTTGGTGTGTGGGTGTGTTTGTGTGTGTCCTGTGGTGGGTTGGCACCCTGCCTGGAATTGGTTCCTGCCTTGTGCCCTGTGTTGGCTGGGATTGACTCCAGCGGACCCCCGTGACCCTGTGTTCGGATTCAGCGGGTTGGAAAATGGATGGATGGATTTCATAATTTAATTTCTGTTGTTTGTAATTATGTCCTGTAACTTTAAATGTGCCTCCATTCCATGTTCTTTGTGAGTGGAGTCCTTGAAGACAGGGCCACCATGATGCCACAACCCTTTAGCCCTCCCTCTGGCTATCTAAAGCCAGAGAAGAGGGAGCTTAGGTGGTCAATCATTGTATTTGTAGAAGATTCTTGTGTATAATTATTATTTTGTTGAATTTTCTGGTTTTGCTGATTTTCTTGCTTTTGTTCTTTGGATTCTGATTACTGGTCTGTGCTTTTGGACTTGTTTGCCTTGGGTTACTTTCCTCCCTTTACTCTTTGAGCACTTAGTTACATTTTCTTTGTTTGCCTTTCTGTTTACCAACTAGAGATTTACTATTTCCCTCTCTGTTACTGGGCTTTTTGATATAATTAAGACATTGCTTGTTATTTTGCCTGCTCCCTACAAACATATAATATCCCAATGACTCTATGCACTTGACTATACAGCTTTTAAACTCCTATCTTTCTAGGGAGGTGGCTCACCCATTTACCCACCACAGTCGATACTCTCTTTCTTATTAACTGTGTTTCTTTTACTCTGTCTAGACTGTGACTTCTCTTGTGGGACCCACTCTCCTTCTGACTCTGCATTCACTTGAAACATGGTTGCAAGGCTTATTCAAATCCCAAGATCACTTTCTGCTAATCCCCAAAATTATTTTTGATGTCAAGGAATGGTATTTAGAAAAAAAAAAATCTTCCAGAGGCTTCCATTCAACTTTACTACAGTATATGAGGGGAAGCACATTCTGGAAACAGTTGTATTCCTGAAGTCCTAGAGGTGTAGCCACCACTGGTCTTGCCACCCATGAATGGCACCCCTTCATTCTCACATTACTATATGCTAGTCCTCTTCTACTGCCATTGTGGCTCCCACTTTTCTGCTGGACTTGGCTCTGTACTATGTCAACCCTTTGGTGCTGTTGGTCCAGAAAATTCTTGCCATCTGGGTGTCCAATGGCCTAGTGATCAGTAATGGTAATGGGTTCAAAAATACACATTTTTCAAATAATTCAGATAATAACTACAAACCTTCCAAAGATCTCCATCATGCATCAGATTTGAGGGATACGTTTTAATGGTGATATTGTAAGGTGTGTAGCAAGCGTCTTCTTGTATTCTTCTCATCTGTTAGTGTGAAGGTACAATTATTTAAGCATCCCAAAAAAATCCTTATGGATTTTTCCTTGTCCACATCACTTTCCTTGACTAGGATGGAATTTTGTGGTAGATCCAGTCTCAAACTCTAGTACAGACTGTCTTCTCTATTTAAGTCCAAGTACTAAATCTCACTCTTAAATGTAAGAAGGTGCTTCACTCTTTAGCTCGGGGATAGTGGTTAGATATTCTTTGGCAAAACAGAACATCTATTGTTGTCATCAATATTATCTTAAAGGTGAGTTTTTGGCCTATGTCTATTCGGCTGTAATTCATCTACTTGGTCTAAATTAGCCCATCCTTTTGGATGATGATATATGCATAAGATTGTGTTAAAGGCTTTCAAAGATGCCTTTTTTGTCACTCACTTTGCTGACCAGTTTGAGATCAGATCCAAGGTTGAAGCATGTTTGCTAGAACCAGAAGAGACATTGCTTAGTGCTAATAAACAGTGCTCTGATCATGCTTAATTGCCAGATGATCATCTGCATGAAATTCATCTTTTAAGTTTTGCAAGTAATTCATTCTTACTGAGGCAGAGCTTGATGTGCAATGACAGGCAAGCATTTTGCTTTGCCGGCCTCTGGCTGTAATGGAGGTCAGTTCAGTGAGTCAACAGAAAAGAGCAATGTCTTCTTTTATGTTAAAGATTTAATATTCAAGAAGAAAGATGCACTTGGGACTCCATGAAAAGCAGTTGTTTTATTATCACTTAGTTGAATAAAGCTGGCATCCAGCCATTCACCAGCATTACTGAAGCAAGTAACAATTTCTATATAGACTTTAAATATTCAGGACTGATTTTCAGGTAGTGTCGTGTTATCAGTATTTGCTGTAAGTGGAACGTGAAGTCCAGTGGAAGTAGATATCCAAGGAAAAATCTCCAAATCTCCAAGGTACACCATAATAGTAGGAATTACATTATGTTCCAGTTTGAGTTTGTAAAGTTCATTCATTCATTTTCCAGCACTTATCTGAGCCAGGTTGCAGGGGTAACAGCATTAGCAGTGAGGGCCATATTTCCCTTTCTCCCACCAAACTTGCCAGCTGATACTGTGGGATCCAAAGGCATGCTTAAGACATCTGGGGGATATGCCCATAAAACCTACAGTGTCCAGGAGGCAGATGCCCAAAGCACCTCAATTGGCTCCTCTCAATGCACATAGTCAGCGACTTCTTCTCACACTATCTCTAAGGGAGAGTCCAGCAGTCCTGCAGAAAAAGTGGCTAATTTTGGCCACTTGTACATGCAATATCATTCTTTTGGTTATTAGCCAAACCTTATGTCCATATGTAAGACTAGGAATGTAGATTGACTGGTAAATCGAAAGTTTTGCCTTCTTGCTCAGCTTCTTCTTCACCACTACAGATTGGTATAGTAACCGCATAACTGTGCCAGCCACCCCAATCCATCTATTGATCTCACCATCCCTTTTCCCCTCGCTCATGAACAAGACCTTGAGGTACTTAAACTTCTCGATTTGAGGCAGGGACTCACCTCCCCTTTGCAGAGGACAGTTCATCTTCTTCCTACTGAGGACCATGGCTTCAAATTTGGAGGGTATTGATCATCATCTTTGCTGCCTTACACTCGGTTTCAAACCATCCCAATGTGTGCTAGAGTTCATGGAACACTGTACTCTCACAGCACCCCCATGGAATATTTGGAAGAACATGGCCATATGCCTTCTTAAGTCCACAAAACACATGTAGACCAATTAGGCATACTTTCATGTCCCCTCCATGATCCTCATGAGGGTAAACAAGCTGGTACGCTGTTCCATGGCCTGGAAAGAATCCATATAGCTACTCCTAGATGCCACTGCAGACCTGCTTAACTATCTCAGTGACCTCCTTCCGGGAAGTTGGCATTGATCCCCCATAATCTTCTTACTTTCCTTCCTCCATAGAGTGTGTCCATTGGGTTCAGCATCTCCTTAAAGTGTTTTTTCAACTGCAGATATATCTTCAATCTACATCAGCATTTCTCCACCCTTGGTGAGAACAGCCTGGGTGAAGTTCTGTCTTCCTCAACTGAGTCACCTGATGGATTGCTAGAACCATTTTCAGCCCAATCAATAGTTATTTTTCATGGGGTCTCCAAACAATACAAAAGACTGAATGTCTAGCAAGTAATGTGGTTTCCTTAGGTGGAATCAATTCTTCAGACACAAGAAGAAACAATGACAAATCAAGAAAATAATCACAATTGGGAAATACATACTTGGTATGAGAAGAGAGTGATTAATCAAACGTGTGAATAATGAGAGAGATCAAGGAAAATGACATCTGTGCAAAGCTGCACATTACTTAGTAAACATGAACTATGATGAGGAAACATACAGACATCTTATTCCAGTTTGACACTTATGCTTATGCTTATGCTAGAATGCTTTTCATTGACCTCAGTTCAGCTTTCAACACATCATCCCTCATAAGCTCATAGGGGCATTGAGTCTGCTAGGTTACAACACTTCCCTATACAACTTGATTCTGGCCTTTTTTAACAGAGAGACCCCAGACAGTCCATGATGGAAACACCATCTTCAGTATGATCACTCTGAGCACTGATGCCCCCTAGCGCTGTATACTCAGACCTCTTATGTTCACTTTGTTGACCCACAACTGTATGGATACATACAGTACAAGTGTGTCTCAGCTGCAATCAGGTTGAATCTGTTTACAAAATGGAGATTGGTGGAAGTGCAACAGTCTCTTAATGAGGAAAATATGAAAGAGATGATTGTTGAATTCATAAAGGCCCATGCTGTCCACACCCCACTGCATATTGAGGACTCTGCAATGGAATTTGTCAAGAGCACCAAATTCCTTTGTGTGCACCTGGCAGCTAACCTTATTTTGTCAATTTACATAAACTCTATAGCCAAGAAGATGCAGCAACATCTCCACTTGCTTCAATGGTGGTGCAGTGGTAGTGCTGCTGCTTTGCAGTAAGAGACTGTGGAAGACTGTGGGTTCGCTTCCCGGTTCCTCCCTGTGTGGATAGCGCTTTGAGTACTAAGAAAAGTGCTATATAAATGTAATGAATTATTATTATTATTAATGGCTGTAAAAGGCAAGTCTACCACTCCCCATTCTCATCACATCTATAGAGTCACCATCGTGAGTGCTCTGATCAGTGTAAGGTTTGGGAACTGCAGTGTCTCTGACAGTAAGCTCATGCAATGGTTAGTGCACACAGCAGAAAAGATCATTGAGACATTTGTGCTGTCCTTTAAAGACATCTTTATAAAGCATTGCCTCCACAAAGCCTATATAGCATTGTGAAGGACTGCTTTCTCAATTTCCACTGTCTCTTTGTCCCACATCCATCTGGCAGAAGGTACTGTAGAATCCAATAAGTGTAGTTACACTTATTACTACTGTTGTTTTTTATTATTATTATTGTTATTTATTTATTTATTTATTTATTCATTCATTACTGTCTGTTTCAAGTTATTACTACCTATTCACTTACCTATTATTTATTTATGAATTTATTTATTCGTAGTATTTAGTATAGTTCTTTACCTGTCTTGCACTTGTGTGTTTATGTATATGCTGCACTATGGTCCTGGGGAAGGTTATTTTGTGCCACTGTATGCTGCAATACTGTGTATTAGTGAGATAACAATAAAGCTACTTGACTTGAATTTGCAAAGCATGAACAAAGACAAACATAAAGGAAATCAAGCAATAAGACACAAAATATGCTTTTAAATAGTTTGAAAAAAGTATGGGTAGCGTTCTAATATGCAAGTGTGTAGACAAAGGCCTTTGTTATGGAATAGGTTTCTGAATACCTTTAATTTGAAGGTGCTGAGTGGGGATATCCTCAATTTATTTATAGTGTGCCATGTGTGAACATTCTAACATATAAATGCATAGATAAAGGTCTTGACCAGTGTATATGTTTTTGAATACTTTTGCTTTAAAGGAGTAAGGTGATGATTTCCCTATTTTATTTATAGTGTGTGTTGTGTGGCCCCCTGAATTTCATTACATACAGTTTAGGTGAAGTGTACAAAATATTGCAAATCGAAATACATTAAACAAATAAATTAATCTAAAAAACATCAGCAAAACCCAGGAGCTGGTTATTAACTTTCACCAACCCAAAGAGTCTATATGTCCAGTCACTATTCAGGGAGTCAAAGTGGAGGTGATGCACTGCTATAAGTACTTGGGGTGTCACATTAATGACAGGCTGGACTGGTCTCCTAACACAGAGGAACTAAATAAGATAGGGTAGAAGAGACTCTTTTTTCTTAGGAGACTGTTCTTTTAATGTAGGTAGCGACATCCATTGCATGTTCTCAGGGCCAACTTTAGCTTTTTTGCTGCCCTAGGGTGAAGATGAAAATGTTGCATCTTGAAGGCAATCACTATACATACAGTATATCACATGGAAGAGCTTGGGGTTTGGGTGGGCTGATCAGATTTTCATTTTTTCAGTATGGGTCACAACATATTATTCCAGCAAGTATGGTAGACATAGATGAAATCAAAGACTGGGGTGTTGGTCCCCTTAGAGCAGGGGTGGGCAAAGTCATTCCTGGAGGGCCGCAGTGGCTGCAGGTTTTTGTTCCAACCCAATTGTTTAATGAGAAGCACTTATTGCTCTAGAAATACTTCAGCTTCATTTTAGTTATCTCCCTCATTAAGATTTTGAACCCTTATTGCTTATTTAAGACTTAAACAGCTGCATTCTCGGTTTTTAATTGCTCCTTATTAGCAATAAGATGCAAATGACAAAAGGAACCAGCAGTTATCCATTTTGCTTGTTACCCTTTACACCTGTGTGTATTTATCGTGCACTATTTGGTTTAATTAAATACTTGGAAGGAAAGAGAAGAGAAAAAAGTGAAGGACTGAGAATTACCCATCGGTTTTACACTTCAAAGTATTTGGATGATATCCTTAGAATGGAAAAAAAATCTAGGATATGAGAATGACTTGACATAGCAGAGGTAAAGCACTAAGGTACAGCCATGAAATGTAATTATTGGCAAGGATTGTTTTCTAATTAAGCAACTGGGTTGGAACAAAAACCCACGGCCACTGTGGCCCTCCAGGAATGACTTTGCCCACCCCTGCCTTAGAGTTTTGTGCATTTTGTTAAAAAATATATTATATCAAAGAGCCCTTGTCCAAGTGTTTAAATAGCGGAGTTTATGTGGATTGACAAATTGCCACCCCATAAACCCTTTACCGCCCAAGTTGACAATTCGCCTATATGATTGAGATGGTCCTGTATAGTCTACAACTCTGTAATGGCTAGTGCAATTTTCTACACTGTAGCGTTCTGGGCTGGTAAATCACTTCAAGATAGATCAAACAAATCAACATGTTAAATAAAAGGGCAGGTTCAGTTATAGGATACACTCTCAAGCCCCTGGAGGTAGTAGTGAAGGACAGAATATACAGTATATAAAACTGAGTGTTATTATGAACAATGCTACACATTTTCTCTCTAACACACTAACAATGAATACTTTCAGCCAACAAATCATTCAGCAGAAGTGTGTGAAGAAACCTCCTTCATACCTATAGCAATACATGTTTATAATGCTTCACTGTGACTGTAACTAACAAATCAGAAGTTTTCTTTTTCTTTCTTTTTAGTCATTCTGGTGTATATTTGAGAGAGGTTTGTTGTTTGTAATGATTTAATAATATTTATTTATTGAGTGTCTGTAAAAGACAAATATCTATCTATCTATCTATCTATCTATCTATCTATCTATCTATCTATCTATCTATCTATCTATCTATCTATCTATCTATCTATCTATCTATCTATCTATCTATCTATCTATCTATCTATCTATCTATCTAGGCGGAGTGGTGGCTCTGAGGCTAGGGATCTGCACTGGCAATCGGAAGGTTGCCGGTTCGAATCCCGTAAATGCCAAAAGGGACTCTGCTCTGTTGGGCCCTTAAGCAAGGCCCTTAACCTGCAATTGCTAAGCGCTTTGAGTAGTGAGAAAAGCGCTATATAAATACAAAAAATTATTATCTATCTAATCAGGCTAAAAAGTAGTTAAGAAATCCATTGTTAAATTTGTCAGGAAGTGATTTCTTTGAAAGCTATTGAAAAGTCATACTTCTCTCCAGTTAAGCATCCATTACTAAGTAGTCAAACGTCATGCAAGTTATTTAAATTGGCAGTGCTAATTTGACTGTAGTGTGTGTGTCTGAGTGTTCACCTTGTAATGGGCTGGATTATTCCTGCCTTGCACCCTGTGTTGCGGGATTAGGCTCCAACTGTCCCGCGGCCCTCCTCAGGATTAAGTAGGTTTAGAAAACAGTATGGCATGATACTAAATAAAAAGGCAACAGGCGATGTTGCCTGCTTTATACAGTTTACGACCCAATTAGTTTGTTGTTTGTCCACTGTTGAATTAGCCCTTTCCGTCAATGACTCTAAACAGCACGTTTCTGCGTTCTTCTGAATGCCTTTGCCTTTCCACCATTGGACCCTTCATTATACCTCATTATTAATCTGTTTGGAAAAGCCCATGGATCTTCAGCGAGACAGACAACACATTTATTAACAAACATTCACGCCCTATTCCCCTCAAACTCCACCCACTCATTCGTTACTCTTGAAAATTAGCATAAGTAACACCTATTTTTAAATCATACCTTTTCTAAGAGACGATAGAGGGAAGGGCTTGATGATTTTAGAGACAGAGCAACTTTCATTGTATTTGAACTCGAAATAACGGTTATTTTCAGCAGGGTCCCAGTCAATAAGGATTTACGCTCAAGCCAGTCCTGTCATGAATAATTAATAAATTAATAAATATTCCACAGTTTTTTCTTCGGACTTTCATTTGACGTTACAGGCAGCGCTAGAGTGGACATAGCCAATCAGCGAGGAGGAAGTCATGAATTTTTAATTAGGGGGCTATGTACGTCGATTTCTCGCCGGCCGGATTAAAAGAATATAGCGTTAAAACCCTATGAAAATGGCGACTGCAATGTATTTGGAGCACTATCTGGACAGTAAGTAAATTTTGAACTAGATTTTTATCACGTCGCTTGTTCCGTACAGATCGCGGACAAAACACTACTTTTGAAGCGCCAGAGACTTTTTTTTCGCCGAGTCGAGTCACTTAGTCGTACTTTCTGGAAGGTGACAGCTGTACAATTAGGTCCCATTTCACAGGCTGTATATTAAGCAGCACCGGTGCCGGGAAAGCCGTAATTTCGCACAACTCTAGTTGCTGCAGTCGCATGTGTGCCGACAGGAAGCCGAATGTATATGGCGGAAGTTTTGCACTGGTTTTAAAATGTGACTCTTGTGCTTTTAGAAGGGAACGATGACTTTTGAGGAGAATAGCAGGGTTCAACAGTCAAACCCTCAACGGCTGCTTAACATTGGCGGTGTATAAAATGAAAGTGACGCCGGCAACTAAACGTGAGCTTGAGCGGGATTTTTGATTAAAAAGTGCGTCACAGAATGTGGACGCGGGCTGCCCGCCTTCCGCGAGGACACGCTTTTATGTCAGCAGGCGGAGGGGCGCACACGTCACTCTCGGAGGGAACACTGTGTGTCCTTTTCATCGAGGTCGTTGGGGAATGACATTATGAAAGTGACAGACCCATGTGGGGAGAGAAAATTTCTTCTTCAAAATAACTGAATTTCGTGGTTGTGACGTGGTGTTTGACTGCACCGCAGGGAATTGAGTAGCCAAACGAACCGCGTCATTTCTCTCACTGAAGCGCATGCGTAGTCTGTAAAGCGCGCGACTGCCGAGGATATGGGCGGAGAGAATCCACGTTTCCGAAACAGCATTCAATGTTCACCAGGCAGTTAAAGGTGTGCTGTGTTATATGGCAAGACTAGCCTCCACTCTGGAACTGCTTTGGAAGATGGATTGCTTTCTAACAAATGTAGAAAAGTACAAGGATTTTTTGTTGTTGTAAATCAAATTTATCTGTTCTTTCGTTAATAATTTTCCGTATACGCTGCAATAAATTACACGATAGGCAAACAGCTAGTTGCGAAAAGATATATTGTATGTCGATCCCTTGTTAATTCTCACACTTAACCAGGTACCCTTCACTGTTGTATATTCTAAACATACTTGACATGCATATATTTTATTAATGCAACACAATGTAATAATGCACTAGCTGTGACATCTTCGTTCGGAAAGTTTCCTTAGTTATGGTGCCGTTGGTTAATCCTATGTCTTTGAAATACTATGTAGCTAAGTACATTTATACAGTGCATCCGGAAAGTATTCACAGCGCATCACGTTTTCCACATTTTATATTACTGCATTATTCCAAAATGGATTAAATTCATTTTTTTCCTCAGAATTCTACACACAACACCCCATAATGACAACGTGAAAAAAGTTTACTTGAGATTTTTGCAAATTTTATTAAAAATAAAAAAATTGAGAAAGCACATGTACTTAAGTATTCACAGCCTTTGCCATGAAGCTCGAAATTGAGCTCAGGTGCATCCTGTTTCCCCTGATCATCCTTGAGATGTTTCTGCAGCTTAATTGGAGTCCACCTGTGGTAAATTCAGTTGATTGGATATGATTTGGAAAGGCACACACCTGTCTATATAAGGTCCCACAGTTGACAGTTCATGTCAGAGCACAAACCAAGCATGAAGTCAAAGGAATTGTCTGTAGACCTCCGAGACAGGATTGTCTCGAGGCACAAATCTGGGGAAGGTTACAGAAAAATTTCTGCTGCTATGAAGGTCCCAATGAGCACAGTGGCCTCCATCATCCGAATGTGGAAGAAGTTCGAAACCTCTAGGACTCTTCCTAGAGCTGGCCGGCCATCTAAACTGAGCAATCGGGGGAGAAGGACCTTAGTCAGGGAGGTGACCAGGAACCCGATGGTCACTCTGTCAGAGCTCCAGAGGTCCTCTGTTGAGAGAGGAGAACCTTCCAGAAGGACAACCATCTCTGCAGCAATCCATCAATCAGGCCTGTATGGTAGAGTGGCCACATGGAAGCCACTTCTTAGTAAAAGGCACATGGCAGCCCGCCGGGATTTTGCCAAAAGGCACCTGAAGGACTCTCAGACCATGAGTAAGAAAATTCTCTGGTCTGATGAGACAAAGATTGAACTCTTTGGTGTGAATGCCAGGTGTCACGTTTGGAGGAAACCATGCAACGCTCATCACCAGGCCAATGCCATCCCAACAGTGAAGCATGGTGGTGGCAGCATCATGCTGTGGGAATGTTTTTCAGAGGCAGGGACTGGGAGACTAGTCAGGATAAAAAGGGAAAGATGACTGCAGCAATGTACAGAGACATCCTGGATGAGAACCTGCTCCAGAGCACTCTTGACCTCAGACTGGGGCGACGGTTCATCTTTCAGCAGGACAACGACGCTAAGCACACAGCCAAGATATCAAAGGAGTGGCTTCAGGACAACTCTGTGAATGTCCTTGAGTGGACCAGCCAGAGCCCAGACTTGAATCCGATTGAACATCTCTGGAGAGATCTTAAAATGGCTGTGCCCCGACGCTTCCTATCCAACCTGATGGAGCTTGAGAGGTGCTGCAAAGAGGAATGGGCGAAACTGGCCAAGGATTGGTGTGCCAAGCTTGTGGCATCATATTCAACAAGACTTGAGCCTGTAATTGCTTCCAAAGGTGCATCAACAAAGTATTGAGCAAAGGCTGTGAATACTTATGTACATGTGACTTTTCAGTTTTTTTATTTTTAATAAATTTGCAAAAACCTCAAACATTTTTCATGTTGTCATTATGGGGTGTTGTGTGTAGAATTCTGAGGGAAAAAATGAACTTAATCTATTTTGGAATGAGGCTGTAACATAACAAAATGTGGAAAAAGTGATGCGCTGTGAATACTTTCCGGATGCACTGTATATCCAGTATTTGTAGATTTTTTTACAAATGGCTATTACTGTGAGATGCTGATTTCTTTCTCACGATATCAGGTTTCACTTTATGTACCTTATTATTTCAATCACTCAGTATAAAGTACTGAAATTTAAAAGCAAAGCATTATTTATTAATGAAAAAGTGATGACAAATTAAGTAAATGATAGAAAATGTAGAATAATACTATAGTCTGGATGATCAGTGTTCTTATCAAAATACATCCTTGCCTCAAAGTCGGAAAGCTTACTGAAGATTATCAGCAAACAAAGCATCAGTTTCAGAGGAGTTATCTTTGTCAGCTTTCAAATTCAGCCGTTGGGTTTTCTCCGGGTACTCCGGTTTCCTCCCACAGTCCAAAGACATGCAGGTTAGGTGCATTGGCGATCCTAAATTGTCCCAAGTGTGTGTATGTGTGTGTGTGCGTGTGCGCCCTGCCCGGGGTTTATTTCCTGCCTTGCACCCTGTGTTGGCTGGGATTGGCTCCAGCAGACCCCCGTGACCGTGTAGTTAGGATATAGCGGGTTGGATAATGGATGGATGGATCATTAATGCATAGACAGCGTCTTTGACGTTCAGGCAGGGCCGGGCTGGGAATCCTATTCAAGCCGGGAATCCCAACTCAAACTCAGCCCACACAATATATATCAGTTTTCTTGTACAGGCACAGACTCGGGAAAAAAAGCAATAAACACAATTTTGTCTTGGAATTTTTTATGAATGAGGAGACAGTAGATTCAGCTTTTACACCTACATTTCACCTCTGGTAAAATGTGGAACAACACTTCATAAATAAATAAACCATGTAGTTCTATAATATTTATATCAAAACAAACGTGCAAAAAGCACTGAACCACAAAAAGTAGTTGTCAGTGGAATCCACAGTGCATAGATTATGTTTGCTATTTCAACTATGAGTCTGGAGTCTACACAGCCTCTGTCACTGTCTGGATAGTAATGCTGAATACTCTTCCACAAAGTTTGAAGTGTTGGTCAAAAAAAGACCACTTTGAATTTCTTCAATAGACAAAAGACTCAAAATAATTCTCATCGCCATAGAATTCTGTCAAGCATTTTTTAAAGAAAGCACTTAGTAAACAAAACAAAAAACTATGAAACATTTTGTGTAGCCTTTTCAGTCCCTCTCTCATCATAGCGCTAAGGTTTAACTGTCAGAGTGCTAGAGACGCACTTTAAAAATATTAAAATAAAGTAAAAACACACCTATGAATTAAAGAACAACAGGTACATTTAAAAACACAAATCATTCCACTCACATACATGTTTCATTAATAAAAAATAAAAATTTCGTGTAGCCTATTCAGTCACTCTGATGGAAAAAGGAAGAAAAAAACCTTAAAAATGTTAACATATGCTACACTTCATTAAAATTTGAAACAAAAATAATACAAATACACAGTAACAAATACCAAAACCCATACATCATCCAAATATAATTCAAAGTATATTATAAACTTTTAAACAATCTTCATATACTGTATAACTTAAATCAAAAGCACCAGACATATGCATGCTAAGTCAAAACTTTACTTGAACATAAACAAGAAACCATCCAACCAGAAACCAGAAAAAAAAAACCTCCAAAGTTAAATCGAAAGGGTGTGTGCCCACAACTGAGCAATAACGTCTGCTCGTTTTCCAGTATAATAACATTACATTATAGTTTATTTCACTGGTTGCTCTGAATGCTTGCTCTGAATGCCAGGCAGCAGGCCACCAGGAATTCTCCCGCTGATTGTAAACGTCAGTCTAGCTCTGCATCCATGTAAAGGAAGTCACTCTGATGGAATGTCGATTCGGTCTCAGAAGTCTGTTTCAGATGGGTCATTCTTTATGCCGAAAGGTACACTTGGGGTTTCATACCTCATGATGTAACATACAGATAATTGGCTTACTATTCTGGTGATGGACACCTCTGCTTAAAAGCTTTGCTCACAAAACCTATATGCAAAAGACTTTATTTTGTCAAGGCAACTATTTGTTGTATCTCCAGTTCCCTTGGGAAAAAGAATATCTACCATGTAATATTTGAGTTATGGAGCATCATATTATTCTAGTGTAAGATTACAATATAGATAATGATCAAAAATGTGCTTAGGCTTGTATTTTTAATTTTATGTTCTCAGTCTTACAAATACATAGGATTTAAACAAAAAGCTGTATTTTTCTCATAGTGTTACTCACAGCGAGTCTAGAGAGTTCATTTACAGGTTAGTCTGAGCACAGACTTATAAATGAAGCAGATTACATCTTGCTTTTAATTTAGTGCCTGCAGTTCAAAATGATTTTTGCCCATTCCATAACATTTATTTACTAGGGGGCTCTGCCCCCTGCTCACTTCGCTCGCCAACCCCTGGTGTTGGGTAACCCGAAATACATTGATGTATGTATGAGATATATTGGAGTGTAAAGGTGTAGATGACGAACAAAGCAAGTAAAGAACCCATAGCATGGCACATTAGAAAGATTTATTGGAATATTTCTTTATACACAACATTTGTAGTAAAGATGGTGTGTTGTCCTGGAATGAGTTTTCCTTGGTATGGAGTATCTATAACTTTAACTTTAATGTCAGATGAAGGCCGAACTCTTGAGAAGGCTACATAAAGTTGTCCATCAGGACGTAAATGCAGGACAATATCGCGGTCAAATGGAGGCTCACCATCTTTACTTTGAAAGACAATTGCAACTTCATTAATGATGGGAAGATTGTATCGTCTTGGATCTTGTTCTTTGTCCTTTATTAACACTAAAGCAATTGTACTTGGCGCTACACCTTCTGCTTCTGCTTTTGTATTGGCCTCTCTTTCAACCTCATGTAGCATTTTTATAGACTTAGCTAATGGGTGATTGTTTATGACTTCAGCGACGTTTCTCATTATCAGCTCTGTGCATTGCTTGTTTTCAGGAAGGTTTATTCGTTGATAGATTGCGTCATCTGGATCTAACACATAGATCTGTGCATATTTGCGTTCGTGATTTGGCTCAGGGTGCACTATTCCAATCCGATGTAATATTTGTCCACATATCATTGCCAGCTGGTGGCCTGATATTTACCCCGGTAGATGCAAAAGCAAATGAACTATTGCAGGATCTAATGCAGTCCATAAAGTTTTTACTTTCGGGTACATTGTTAGTTAGAAGCTTCTGTAGATATTCAGGATAGTCATCTAAAGGAGGCAGTCTAACCTAACCCTTTTGACAACAATGTGTAAACTCATTATTTGTATTGCCAGTTGTTTCTTCAGGGAAGTTAAGTGAATGACAGTGACAGCAAATGATATTCATTAATCCTAATGAATGTTCATTAATAGTGGACTCATTACAGAATGCGTTGTCAGCTAATTGGCGGAATTGTTTAGCGGCTGTTTGTCGTTCCTTTCTTTGCCGTTTATCTATTGCCTCTGCTGTTTGAGAGGCGCGTTGTAGGCGCCAGCGTTCATTAATTGTATTCAGGCGGGCTCGTTTCTGTATGTCCGTTAGTTGAGATGTTTAGTTTTGGAGCCGTGACTCCTTTGGTTGCGTTGTTTGAGAAGCGCGTTGTAGGCGCCTACGTTCATTGTTTTTATCCAGGCGGGCTCATTTTTGTAGCCCCGTCAGTCGAGCTCTTTCTTTTTGGAGCCATGCCTGCTTTGCTTGCGGCATTTCAGACGCGCGTTGTAGGCGCCTGCGTTCATTGATTTTATCCAGCCGGGCTCGTTTTTGTATCTCTGTCAGTTATGGTCTTTCGTTTTGAACCCGTGCCTGCTTTGCTTCCGCAGTTTCAGATGCGCATTGTAGGCGTCTATGTTCATTGTATTTGTCCATGCGGGCTCGTTTTTGTAGCTCCGTTAGTCGAGCTGTTTGGTTTTGGAGCCGAGACAGTTTTGCTTCCGCGGTTTCAGACGCGCGTTGTAGGCGCCTACGTTTATTTTTTTTATCCATGCGGGCTCGTTTTTGTAGCTCCGTCAGTTGAGCTGGATCGTTTTGGAGCTGTGACCGTGACTCCATTAGTTAACCGTTGTCTACTGTTAGTAATATGGATAATTGCACTTACTGTTAATACGGAGCGTTTTCTGTGGTTGTACTGTTAATAATGCATCACTGTAATGTGATTCACATATGCTATATGGTTTGGACATGTGAGGATGCCGTACGTTTAATACGGAGAGTTTGTTTATTCTTACTACCCGGACCATGCTGTGTAGTGTGGACGTTTAGTTCAGAAGCGCGTTGTAGGCGCCTGCGCCTTTCGTACTTTCTCGCACCTTCCGTACTATCTTTGTGGACCTTTGCGGACTCCGTAGTGTCTTCTGTTTGACTCTGGGGTGCAGTGCAGAATCCTCTTTTCTGTGTGGCTGTGTCGTTAGTCATTAGCTATGGGCGCGTTGTTGCTTCATGTCTTATTTACGTTAGTTGAGCTCTTTCATTTTTTTGAGCCGTGACACCCTTCGTCCACGGTGGATCAGACTTCGCTTGCGGTTTATAAGACGCGCGCTGTAGGCGCCTGCGCACTATGTCTCCTGGGTCCAACGCCGTGTACCTGCGTCCGTGCCTTCCGGTTTACCATTCTCGGTTAGTAATATGGATATAAAAGTCAGGAAATAGACCATGCTGTAGATGTGCTCAGAATGATCCTTCGGCTAACCTGAAGCACCAAATAGAATGTTCAAAAGAAGGTCTTCTGAGCCATCTTACTATTGCTGATGTCAATGGCCATACATCAGTAACACAACTTAATTTGAAGAGCAATGAAGTAGAAAAAACCTTAGCAGTCACATTAAGAACATTGCCACTTGAATTATGTTTGCCCAAGTCCTTCAGGAGATCTGGTAGATTTTTGGAAGAACAATCTCTAAATGAAATGAATGAATTACAAAAATATAATTTTGGCTTCCAAATGGGGGGAAAAAACATACTTTTTAACACTTTAACATCGCCTTCTAAGGAGGGATCTGTGTTGCTACTTAATGACCTGGACCCATTGACGTCATTGGTGAAAGTGTTTTTCAGAGACTTTGAATTCATAATTTTGGAGACAACTTTGGGGCCCTTTGTCTGCAAGTTCAAGTGTGATTTTAATGACAGTGATCATAAAGAATCTGTAAGGAGGAAAGAATGACTCTGGTATTTCAAAACAAAGTCCAAATTTCAACCCAGAACAACATTTGTCTTGAGGCATAAGTACAATAGTCACCTAATAGACTGAATAACAGTTTCTACCCTGTTGCTATTAGGGCACTGAATGCCACCTAATCACCTCCAATGCATCAGCAGGTCAACAGATGACATCTTGTTCAATAGTGTTCATGTGCAATGAAGGTCTTATGTTGAATGTTTATGTTCTACCTTATTTCTTCTTATCCTTTCTTAATTATATTAATTTATATTTTGACACCGCAGGGACTGCACCTAATTTCGTTGTATTCGTTACAATGACAATAAAGATATTCTGATTCTAACCTATGGCAGTTGAAGAAGTTCAGCAGAGAAGACCATCCATCCATCCATCCATTATCCAACTGCTATATCCTAACCAGGCAAAGATTATTGTTCCTGCTATAGATAAATTACATTTATGTGACAGCCTATCAAGTTAAAAATTTTACATATTTTTTCACACAAAGGATCACCAAGTTTATTTTAACTAGACATTTTTTTAATAAGTTTCCATTTTTAAGGCTATCTTCATTAAATATTGGAGTTTAGATAAACATTTAATTTATTTTTCTTAAGATGATAAAAATTAAGGGGTACTTCAAAATAGTTACAAATAAAATTTATGTAAACAGTTTTGTTAATACAGGTATCTTGATTCCTTTATTTTCAGGTATTGAAAATCTACCTTGTGAGCTACAGAGAAATTTTCATCTGATGCGTGACTTAGATCAAAGAACAGAAGGTTTGTACTTGCATTATTATTTTTATTATTATTATTTTGTCTTCCTCTATGGACCTAATTATACTATTGCTACATATTAGTGATTGTGCCATTGTAATTAGATTATTTTGTAAAAATAATAGCACTGTAGTAAAGTAATTTAATAAGGATAGACCATAGTTCATGATAGAGACAGTCATTTTTTTCTCTTCAGTTTCAGAACAAATTAATAATACATAGAAAATTGGGCCACACAAATAATTCTGTAGTAATGGTGATTACAGCTACCACGAGACTCTAATAGCGAAAGTGGTTATTATTGCATTCAAATTGTTACTCTTGTTCACAGAGATCGGGCTTTACCAGTTACAGACAACTGTAAACAGCGAATGTGTGATGTAACCCATCACTGATGCGTTCACTAACCACAACTGCATAGTTGAATCCAAGCGACTTACATCATATACTGTACTTTGCTGCTTGCATTTTTTGAAGTCGGATCCCAAACATCTTTTGAAAAATGTGGATTCCTTCTGTTTGCAGCAGCCTCCATAAAAGTTGAGAAGTGTAATTAATGTTAAACTTAGATCATCCCAACACTACTTTTTATTAGACATTTTAGTACCAAAGGGAATCATCCATCCATCCATCCATTTACCAACCCGCTGAATCCGAACACAGGGTCACGGGGGTCTGCTGGAGCCAATCCCAGCCAACACAGGGCACAAGGCAGGAAACAATCCTGGGCAGGGTGCCA
Source organism: Erpetoichthys calabaricus (assembly GCF_900747795.2). Taxonomy (NCBI): domain Eukaryota; kingdom Metazoa; phylum Chordata; class Cladistia; order Polypteriformes; family Polypteridae; genus Erpetoichthys; species Erpetoichthys calabaricus. Next base: position 168,905,461 of record NC_041395.2, on the reverse strand, counting down.
ACCCACCGCAGGACACACACAAACACACCCACACACCAAGCACACACTAGGGCCAATTTAGAATCGCCAATCCACCTAACCTGCATGTCTTTGGACTGTGGGAGGAAACCGGAGCGCCCGGAGGAAACCCACGCAGACACGGGGAGAACATGCAAACTCCACGCAGGGAGGACCCGGGAATCGAACCCAGGTCCCCAGATCTCCCAACTGCGAGGCAGCAGCGCTACCCACTGCGCCACCGTGCCGCCGGAATCATCCTTAATATGGAATTATTTTGTTTTCAATAGCAATGATGTTGATCAAAAAAGCATACTGCGCCAGCTGTTGGAGTACTGCATTTAAATATTTATATAACCATATAAATTTCAAGTACATAGTCCAGATGAGTGTATGAAAGTTAAGCTGCTGCACCAAGTTCTAGTAACATTAGGTTGTGGCAAGGATAACTGTTAATTACTTTTTTTAAGATAGTGCATGTTTCTGTCAAGCTGGCTTAACTGAACTTTAATGCATTTTATTTAAAAATATACAATGCTGTCATTAAAAATGTGTTCAACAAAGTTTTTGAAAAATGAACAATACTCATGGTAAGAGATGTGTCATACCATCCTACAACTAATTTTTTTTCTAAAGTTGGGTTGTGTTTACTTTATTCCTAATGTTGGACAGAAATTGAAATAGATCTGAAACAAGTTGTGCTTTATGCAATAATGGAAGTACAGATAAGCATAATGGTTCATTACATTAACAAGGGATTTACACTGAAAAACACTGAGGATCACATTGGCTATCTGGGGCTTGAAGGAGAAGCAACAGATTTGCTTGATTACAGATAACGCAGTTTCTATCAATGAATGATTAGACAAACCTACAGTGCTTTGGTCATTGGCTGTGTAGTGTTTGGTTATGAGTATGCTATTACATTTATGCTTAACCTAAACACTGTTCATAATATGGTGCCAATTCTGTTGCAATATTACAATATCTTACGTAGGTAATAGATCATTGTCTGATAATGTGCAAATACTGTGTAGGTATGAAGGAAACTTGAAATGTTATTTAGATTGTGATGTTCTTTTCTTATTTGATGGTGCTGTATGTGTATTCTAGCAGATTATATACTAATTACACAATGGCTACATCATGTACCAATGAGTTACTATCTAAATACTTCTTGAGCTTGCTGTATGTTTATATTGTTACATTTACTGTTTTCAGATATCTTACAATGGAACACTTAGATTGTGTTTCCATTCAACTTTGTAATCTTACAATACTGTCATTAATGGTTTTGTTTTGTAGTTGGAGTTTAGGTAAACATACAACTTTTGTTTTCTTAATGCAACAGATCCTCAATTTATCATTCCAGTGTTTAGGTTTTTCCCAAATTTTACATGTATAAATGGATTTCTGGTCTTTCAGAAAAAAAGAACAAGTTGTTTATGTTATACTAACAGTATGTTTCATAACTAATTACATATCAGGAATTTACTGTACTTACTGTCTTGTAAATAAAACTCTTTTGTTTTAATCCCTAAACATTTAATATTTCAGCTAATTCAGCATTTAACATATTTCACATTAGTAATATTAATGGATTCCCTAGAATACTGCTAAATGGAAGTTCTACTGTACTGGGTGTATACAGAGTACATTAAATGTAGTTGGGGACTGTGAACGATCAGCCCAGCTACAGACAAACACGGACTCACAATGTCCCAAAACACGCACGTTTATTTTGCTTCTTTCTCTTCTACAGCACACACAGTCCACAAATCCCAACAATGCTCGCAGTCCTTTCTTCTTTTCTATTTACTTGCTCATTTCCTTCCACCTTCACTCCTCTCCCGCCAGCTATGTCCTCTACCTCCTGTCTCTGGCTCCCCGAATCGAGTGAAGAGGCCCATTTTATATTGTACTCAGATGTGCTCCAGGTGCTCATTGATGGTCTTCCTGCAGCACTTCCTGGTCTGGCAGAAGTGCTGCCATCCAGGGCTCCAGGATTGTCCAGGTGCCCCCTGGTGGTGACCACGGGCCCCAGCAGGGCTGAGCTTCCAACCTCTAAGCCCGTGGTCCCGACATGCTCCAGGGGGGTTGCCCTCTCGTGTTCCAGGGGAGGTATTGTCCCCAATATATCGCCTCCCCCAGACCTTTCATACCTTTCATCACCGGAACATCCTGATGGGACAAGTTCCCCGGTCGTCTGTCACAGGACATAAAATATGCATTTCATTGTAGTGCTAACTAAATTAATAAATACAATATCAAAAACAATCATTTTCAGTTATGAATTATGTGGTATTCATACACCCTTTTACTATTAGATGCCCTTCAAGATATCTGCTATTATAATCTAATTTTGTTATATATGAAGGGGAGGGTGGCGCAGTGGTAGCGCTGCTGCCTCGCAGTAAGGAGACCTGGGTTCGCTTCCCAGGTCCTCCCTGCGTGGAGTTTGCATGTTCTCCCTGTGTCTGTGTGGGTTTCCTCTGGGTGCTCCAGTTTCCTCCCACACTCCAAAGACTTGCAAGTTAGGTGCATTGGCGATCCTAAATTGTCCCTAGTGTGTGTGAGTGTACCCTGCGGTAGGCTGGCGCCCTGCCCGGGATTTGCTCCTGCCTTGCGCCCTGTGTTGGCTGGGATTGGCTCCAGCAGACCCCCGTGACCCTGTGTTAGGATATAGCAGGTTGGATAACGGATGGATAGATGAAGGGGAGCCCTGAAGCCTGTTTTCCTCCTCAGTTCTAGGTATAATTATACCATTGTTTAAAAAGGTAAAATACTTTTCTGATGTATTTGTGTTTTTTTTATTCTCCAGAAAAAAAAATTGAAATTGACAAACTAGCAGCAGAATATATTGCAAATGTAAGGACCCTTCCCTCTGAGAAGAGAGTGGAACACTTGCAGAAAATCCAGGTGGCATACAACAAGTGTAAAGAATACAGTGATGATAAAGTGCAACTGGCCATGCAGACCTATGAAATGGTGAGGCAACATTAACATCTACTCCAGAGTGTATTATGTCATATTAATGTTTGAAGAATTGCTGTTTTTGAAAATTGTGATCTTGAATGTCATACATACTATCATTGATACTAAATTTTCTAGTTATTAGTTCAAGTCATTCCATGTGAGTCTTTGTTTATTAGTATGAGGGAGTATTTGATGTAATTTGAGCAAAGCTTACACTGTGTATAGGTAATGGTTTGCTTCCACAGATTAAAAGTATAGAAATTCTTACTTGATCCTAAAGTAAAAATTGCAGACTTTTTCCAAAAACCATGTTTATACAGACAATATTAATTACACACATGTGAAATGTTTACAGAATGATCTAGTTTTTTCTTTAACAGTGGTTGCATTTCTCATAGAAACTGAAGCTACAGGAAAACTAGCCTACAGGACAGGAAGGGACGTTATCTATTGCATGCAAAACTGTGATTTTTACATTTTATTTAGTACTTGTCCTTGGTGTCCCAAGTTGAGTGTGTACATTTTTTTATTTTAAATACATTAAAGGCAAATACTGTTCACCATTAGGGGGCTGTATATGAAGTAATATAATAATATTACTAGATACAGGTTAGTTGGGACATAAAGCCCCTTAAACCAAATGTATCTTTGGAGGATTTTCTTAACTTTTATCATTTAAGTGTTATTCACAATGATAATCAATAGGCTTAGTACAGATTCTGTCTAAAGCTAGAGTACTGTGAAGCTGTTCAATATTGCTTAAAATTTTGCGTAAAAGAACTATGCACATGCGATGGTGGCTCTGAAATTCAAGCAACAAAGAGTTGTGGCACAAGAAATGTTAGTATCTATATATATATATATATATATATATATATATATAATTCACTAAGCCGGAAGACAAGTAGCCACCCATGGAAAGCACGCCAGAAGGGGCGTGGATTCACTAAGCTGCCGAAAAGTAAGCCGCCCATGGCGCATGCAGGAAGGAACCACGCCCACCAACTCTAAGACCATTGGATTACGACGACAACTCGCAGAGCCACGCCCACCAACTCGGACGCATCGACTGGGAAAAAACGCCGTCATTTATCTTCGTCTGGGCTACAGTACACATGCACCTCTGAGCCACGTTGACTTTTCGCTTACGACGCACGACTGCGTGCACCATAGCAAACTGTTTTACACGCTACATGCAGCAATTCGTTTCCGCGACAAACATGCGTCTTCTTAGATGGAAAACGTTTCCTGCCCACCAAAGCAGGACCATGTAAAAAGAGGCATGTTTGTCGCGGATGTGAATTGCTGAATGCAGCGTCTAAAACAGTTAATAGGCTGCAACAAAATTATGAAAGTACGGGTGCATTTTTTCACACAAGCTGTGTGTGTGTGTGTGTGTGTGTGTGTGTGTGTGTGTGTGTGTGTGGGTGGGTTGGTGTTAGTTAGTTAATTAGTCCCTCAAAGGATTTCAACATTTAATGTGCACAAGCGGTTACACTGCAAAAGCAGCCCAAACCAGAAATACGGCTGGCAAAAAGTGGCCGACAAATTAAACGCGTGTGCATTGTACTTTCTGAAAGCAGTGTTACGGATTTTGCAAATGTTCATTTTTTTCCCTCTGCTTAAAAAACATTTAAAAAGCGGCGTATACTACGCCGCGGCTTGGTATGCAGCGTTTATAACAGTTTGTTTGTCGCGGATAATTTGCCTTTTACTATATAAACGCGTGTGCATTGTACTTACTGAAAGCAGCGTTACGGATTTTGCAAATGTTCATCATATATAATCCACCAAGTCGTCCGACCGTGCGGGCGCATTTTTTCACACAAGCTGTGTGTGTGTGTGTGTTGGTGTTAGTTAATTAGTTCCTCGAAGGATTTCAACATTTAATATGCACAAGCGGGGTTGGTGTTAGTTAGTTAATTAGTTCCTCGAAGGATTTCAACATTTAATCATCATCATATATAATCCACCAAGTCGTCCGACCGTGTGATACAAACGACAGAGCACCGCCCAAGAACTCGAACCGCTAGAGAGACACGCCCACCAACTCTAATACGCCTGCCCGCCTGACTGTTACCAGCGTTCACCGCAATGTGCTGGAGTGTAAAACCATCACAACTATCAGACGCTGTCTATATCTAAGAAGATATATAGATACTCATTATTCATCCGGCACGTGTCCACCCACGCTCTCAAGGCATTCATAGTGTCAGCTCATGTGCTCGAACACAATAACTCGCCACACACAAATCTTGCTTTATTTGACTCAACACGGGAAACCTCACCCTGCCCAGACACGGAGAGGATTGACAGATTGATAGCTCTTTCTCGAATTGTTCCCCACGAACGAGGAATACCCACTGAGTGCGGGTCATACGCTCCCTCTGAATACGTCCCTGTCCTGTGTATGCTCCCCACCCCCCTCCTACTACCGTGGTCGGTTTCGTCTGTGTTCAGCAGTGTTTCCCAAACTCGGTCCTGGTGAACTCCTGTGGATGCAGGGTTTTGTTCCAACCAGATTCCTAATCATTAATGCCGGTGAAACTCATCCGGGATAAGTCGGTTTTTCAAACGCAGCCATGTAGCAGATTAGTCTAGCAGACTAGCTGGATGTAATAATCCGAAATGAATGCGCACCCTTGCGCTGAGTTAAAAGCCAATGTATATTGAGTCTAAAAAACATGATCAGCAAGTCTTTGATAGGCTGCAACAAAAGCTGGGTGGGTGGGTGTTAGTTAGTTAATTAGTTACTCAAAGGATTTCAAGATTTAATATGCACAAGTGGTAACACTGTAAAAGCAGTCCAAACCAGAAAAGACGGCTGGCAAAAAGAGGCTGACAAATTAAACACGTGTGCATTGTACTTACTGAAAGCAGCGTTACGGATTTTGCAAATGTTCATTTTCTCCCCCTGCTTAAAAACATTAAAAAAGCGGTGTGATTATACGGCGTATACTATGCCGCGGATTGCTATGAAGCGTGTAAAACAGTTTGTTTGTCTCGGATAATTTGCGTTTTTCTTTAACACGAAGACAATTTCCTGTTAGATTTGCCTTTGCGATGACAATTAATAAGGCACAGGGTAGTCCTGGGCGGTATACCGGTTCACACCGAAAACCGTTTTTTAATTTTTTTTATGATATGGATTTTTCTTATACCGCAATTATACCTTATACCGCACCGGTTTAAATTGCCTAAACGACGTTTGGAACGTGGCGCAGCGGGAAACTGTTCAAGTGGGGACCTTTTTCACTGCTACACCGCTAAACACAGATTTGTTGCACTAGGGCTCTTTTTCACTGCTACACCACCAAATAGTGGGCGGTAGCATAGGTATATGGAGGACTATTTCGGACAAAATTAAATAAATCAAATGCGCAAATAAATTAAAGTTCTGTGAAATGTGAAAAATGGACAGAGAGCATTCCGAAACTGAAACCGACGATAAAGTTGAACATGAACAACAGAAGAACTTTTGCCAAAAAAAAGGAGTCACGTCCGTCGCCTGGAGATACTTTAGTTTTAAAAGGTCAGATGTGTAAATACTGTTTCTATACTACTGGATAATACTGCAAGCCAAGTTGTACTTGTTTTTGTACTTGCTAGTGTATGCTTTGCTTGAATTCATCCTGCAATGTGCTGGCGACTCGTTCAGAGATGGGCGCAACTCTGAATGGATGGCATAATTAAACATGTATAACAAAGATATTTTTAAAGTTCTGAACACTCCGTTGGCTAAGTTAATAACTAGTTTTAATTTAACAAAGACGTTTATCGTGTGGTGATTGGTAATGTGGAGAAAGAAAAAGGAAAGATAGGAACTGGGGTTTTGGTAGAGAGCAGGAATATCATGAAGTGAATGGATTCTGTGTGGTGACTGCTGCAGGCGCCTGCTCTTAGTGCGGAGGAAGTCAGTTTAAGAAGCGTAGTGATTAACGACTGGGTCGGGGGAACACTTAACACAAAGTATTTGATGTGCTGCATTAACTTATGACGGGGTTTGAGAAAATCTAGTAAATTAAACATTGATTTTAGGATGAAGTTTAGTTTACAACATTCTACTTTAATTATAAAATAAACTATGAGAATAAAGTGGAAATGTCGACTTTAATCTTGACATAAGCGTCAACATTAAAGTGGAAATGTCAAGAATAAAGTCAGCATGTCGAATTTATTCTCGACATATAGTTTGTTTTTTTCTTCCGTGTCCATATTTTTTTTTCTTCACAGTGGCCCTAATGCGCTTCCATAGGGCTATACCACAAACAGCATTATAAATGCAAGTTGCAGTTTTATTATTTATGTATGTAGCTTAGCTTGAAGCAAGGTCCATATTAATGCAGTTTGCCTAAATGATGGTACAGTTGGTAAGATGTCATCACCAAGTTGCACTTGTTTTATTTTATTTTAATTTGGTGAATACTGTGTAATGCACCTGGGCTTGAAGCCTTGAAGTAATGGTGCAACTATCAGTAATACCATTATGTATTTTATTGTTATTATTTATTAGTTTAAATATTATGCAGTTTAATGATGGTAAAATTGTTTAAACAGTCACTTTAACATGTCAGTGGACAGAGATTGTTAACATTAACAGAAAGTGTAGTTGGTTTACAAAAAATATTTACTATTTATTCCTTTTCTAAGACGTGTTCAGTGCAATCCAACTTTTGACAAACACCTCTGGATATTTTACTAAGTTTAAATGCCTCTTTGGATGGTTGAAAATATGTTGTCAAAATCATAGTTTAAGCTTTTGCAAAATTTGTTCAATTAAAAGGTTCTATATTTTGACTGCATCTGTCATGCAATGTGATTCCTTCTCTTTAGTGCCACCCTCTTGAAAACTATCACTTTATGGGGCCATGCAAACCTGGATTAATACTTGTGTGCACATTAAAATGTCTTTTTGTATGATATACAATTCTCATAACAGTCGAATAGGTTATTCTTAGCCAGTCTACTGCAGTAATTGCAGTGGAAAATGTGGTTAACATCCACTCATGCCTGGGGAAAAAAATACCGTCTAATACCGTGAAACCGGCAGAATTTAGAAAAATACCGTGATATAGAATTTTGGTCATACCGCCCACCTCTAGCACAGGGCCAAACATTTAAAAAGATATGCATGTATCTGCCAAAACCACTGTTCAGTCACAGACAGTTGTATGTTGCTATCTCCAGAGTTCCATCTTTTCATTCACTTACTGGTATGCCTGCAGGAACATGTGCAGCGAGTGAGTGACACACACACACACACATACAGGCGCACGACAGAGAGAGCGCTGGACACATAAGATTGATAATACTTCATTACATTGACATACCGGTGTTTTCAGTATTCAAAGCGCTATACACACAGGGAGGAACTGGAAAGCGAACCCAAAATCTTGCACAGTCTCCTTACTGCAAAGCAGCAACACTACCACTGCGCTACAAGGCAGTTAAAGAATGCACCGGGCTTGATTTTGTTTTCACTTCTATTTGGACAACTGTGTCGTTCAAGAAGTGTTCACCCATCAATACATAATTATGCGGTGTATGCTACACCGCAGGTTGGCTAGCGGGTCATACGCTCACACTGATTACGTCCCTGCCCTTTGTACACACACTCCCCCCCCCACCATGCTACTACCGTTGTCGGGTGACTTGGTGGATTGTATATAGAAAACCAGCAGAAACCGCAAAGAACAATGAAAAGTCTACGTGACTCACAGGTGCATGTGGACTGTGCAAACAGGAAAACGACTCAGGTGACGAGTTGGGGGTGGGCACATTTTCTCCCTGTGCTTAAAAATCATTAAAAAAGCAGCCTGATTATGCGGCGTATGGTACGCCGCGGGTTCGCTAGTAGGGTATAATGTGTTAGCATTGAGGAGTTGCATGAGCATTGTAGAAGTAGCAACATTATCATGTAGCTTACACAAAATAAGGGGAATTTCAGAAAATCGGGGTATAAAGGATAAGCAAAAATACACAATGAAAAAAACATACACTTCCTTGTTATAAGTCACTTGCTCCACCAAGGGTTGTCCAGGAAGATGCACTGTTAAATTGGAATTGTGTTACACAATTATCTGTCATGCTCAGGACTGAAAGTGTCTTGCATTTAGGATATTTATATGCATACTCCGTACAGACAAACTGAACTCACACACCAGTTTGGCTCACCTCTGTGTAGAGTTTGCATGTGACCATCATGTTTTTATTGATTTACTATGGGGAAGTTAGATTTCCTCTCAATTGTTCAAAAATTGTGGTTATTAAATTAGCCTAGTGTATATGATCATAGTTAAGCTTTCTGCTTAGCATGAGTTCCTCGCAACCCTCTGAAAACAGGCGAGTAGATACAAACGCCTTTGTCCATGTTGATTTATTTTGATAGTTCACTGGCAGATTAGGAACAGTTCTAATGTACATGAATTTAAAGATGTCAGAGTGCACCCCAATGTACATGGCCACAATGTGGTATTGTTTATTTCATCAAATGGCTTGGATTATGCAGAAAACAAGTCTGGAAATGACATTCTTCTTTTAATGGCATGCTGCGATAAAAGTCAAAGCCATTTTCCACAAAAGTCATGTGATGTGTTCAGATTTTCACATTCTCCTTTCATTTTTTACATGAACCTACCCTTTTCATACACAGATTTTCTGCCACCCATCTTATTTTCCATTCGCCACATCTGCTAAATCTTGGTTAGTTCCATTTTAGGACTATCTCAGTGCACCTAATACTGCTGATTCTTTTAAAAGAAGCCTACATTTGTTTAAGGCAAAAGGCAGGCTGAAAGTACTGACGGAGTAGGTAGAAATGGGGAATGGAGGCACAACTTGATCTTCATCAAGGGATTGCATATTTTAAAAATCTGGCATGGTTTAACTTAATAAAGCAGGGTAATCCAAGTGTGTTTTACAAGGCAAAAAAAACTTTATTATCACTTTTACCGCCATTATGCAATTAGTTGAGACATGAAAATGATTTGTGCATGCTTTGCAAGCACAATGATATAACCAATCAATCACTTTTACCCCCATTATGCAATTAGTTGAGACATGAAATGATATAACCAATCAGTTGTCAGTTGCAGTCCTTTAACCTTGTAAGTGTCATACATCTAAGTGATTTGAAATGATGAAAAGATTATTAGCTCTCTAGTAAAATGCCATACATAGCCCAATAAGAAACAGAAGCGGCAATGCACTGTATCTGTGCATGCTCCTAACCTCTCTGTCTCTCACTCTATTGTGCCTACGTGACCACACGTGAATACCCGAACTATTCCTAAGCAACGTTTGCACTGATTTGTGTTTTTTCTATCTCACACCTTCATACACCTTTATCGTAAGAGCATTCCTTATCTACAATGGAGAGTTTGATCAGAAGAAAATATGAAGCTGGTTTTAAATTAAACGTTATTGAAGTAGCGAAAGAAATTGGTAACTGCGCTGCTGCAACAATCGATGCGTCTGAGAAACTGATGCGAGATTGGAGGAGGCAAGAAGATATAAAAAAATAAAATAAAATTTAAGTGTCGCATTTTTGAACAGGCGAATAATTTGGGGGCTGATTTTATGATCAATTTTTTGGGTTTCAACATCCGACTTATATGTGAGTATATACGGTAAGTGTCCATCCATCTGTGCCCAGAGAATCACCCCCAATGTGTTGATTGCTTAAACAACCCGCGGTTACCCATTACAAGACATTTTGAAAAATGAATGTGACCCATCCCCATTAAATACAATAGTGAGTCAAGAACCAACAGCCGCAATCTGAAACCCATAGTTTAAGAAACTTTGCTTTAAAGGAGGATAGAAAATCTCTTCAGTGATACAGTAGGTGATGTTGATACAGAAGCACTTAACGGAACAGATATGCATTTAGTGGGGCCACTTAAACCTCTTATTCATTTGCCAAAAACAAATTGACAAAGACTCAATTTAAGCACTTTTGAGTAGTGAGAACAGCACTACGTAAATGTAAAGAATTATTATGCTGTTATTCATTTGGTTTTTGAAGCCAGACTAATGTTTTATAAGTATAATGCCCAAAATATGACTAACATTGTGAAAGCACAGATGACACTGATTTGAATAGTACAGGAGTAAATGAGTTACTGTCTCCAGTTAGGAGTAAGTATTGCACTTAGAATCTAAATCAGTAATTCTGGATTAATACACAGTACTGATGTCAAATTAGCCAAAAAATAAGGTTTGATTATTCAAAATAAAAATAAGTAAATATTTTAAAATATTTGAACCAAGGTTAATGATTCTGGGTTTTACATGTATGTTAGTACATATTTTTTATTTTTATTTTTTTAAAATCCTTTAATATTATGGTAATAGCTGCAGTGGTGGCCACAGAAAGAATAAACACCAACAACCAAAAAAAAATCCTAGTAATAATTGACCAACTGTCATTTAAGAGCCATCAAAATCTCAAGCAACTGCACCCTCTTAATGGGAAGCATCTGGTCCTCTCTGTTGTTTTCAGTCTAGTCAGAACAGTGAGTCATACGAGCAGCCACTCTGTCTGCAAACCATGAAGCACATGTGACAAGTTGCATGGTTCCCTTTTAGCACTTTGCTGATATCTTGTGCTGCAAACCTGTTAACATGTGTCCTGCTGCTACTGCTGCTTGGGTAGCTCTGGGAACAGAAAGCAGGGTTGGGGTGGTGTCCAAGGGGAAAGCACTTTTTGGGAAGGTACAAAAGATCTCCATAGGAAGAGTTGAGTGACAGGAGTGAGTTATAAGGAGGGTTTCGGAAGGAATATGGGTCAGTAATAAGACTGCGATAGGGTGAAAATATAGACTGCGCTCCACAGGGTCGTCAGGACAGCGGAGAGAACAATTGGTTGTACCCTCCCCACTCTGGAACAAATCTACACCTCCCGATGCCGCAAAAAAGCAATAGACATTTCACAGGATTCATCACATCCCGGTCATTGCCTCTTCCAGCATTTGCCATCAGGCAAGAGATACAGAGCAATGAAAACCAGGACAAACCGCCTTAAAAACAGCTTTTATCCGAAAGCAATCATGGCCCTGAACTCAGAATAAAACGGCTCCATATCATTCTACCAATGTGCAATATAGACCTTAAGTCAACAAGTGCAATTTGTATATTTATTACTATTCGGTTAGTTATTATTTTCTCTCTTCTTGTCTTTTTGTCTTTTTAACTCTTATTCCTCACACTGAGTTGACTGCACCTTCAATTTCGTTGTTCCTTTGTAAAAGTGACAATGACAATAAAGATCTATCTATCTATCTATCTATCTATCTATCTATCTATCTATCTATCTATCTATCTATCTATCTATCTATCTATCTATCTATCTATCTATCTATCTATCTATCTATCTATCTATCTATCTATCTATCTATCTATCTATCTATCTATCTATCTATCTATCTAGAGTGAAGTAAAAGAGCAGGGAAGACCAGAAAGGTTGAAGGCAAACGTGTTTTATTATTTTGGAGGTTTTCAACAGGCAGGGTACTGTTTATATTGCAGCATTCAGAATAAAAAGCCAGTCAGCACCGGTGCACTCACCTGGAAAAGCTGGATCATTACAGTATCAAGTCAGTCTATCTACTTTTTTGTCCTTTACAGATGCACCAATATTTTAATACACCTCATTGCTTTAGGAATTAGGTAGTAGCCACGAAAGACTGAGACTAATTGTGAGACACGGCAAGTTGGCAGAATCTGACGAGACTCATTTATTGGGAATTTTAAAGTGTTGTAACAAAAGTAAAATCAGAATTATAAAAGTAAATTTCAATATGTTTTTTTGAGAAGGTTGTAGCATCAATCACCAATCAGGGATCTCATGTTGAAGAGTATCTTGGACAAAATTGGATGCAAAGTGATACTTTTAGGCCACCAGAGAAGCTTTTAGAAAACCTGCTCTGAGTACACTTACAGATCAAAGTACAAAAGAAAAAAAACTGTGTTGTAAAGGGGTCTGGCTTAAAGTTTCAGCTTGTAATCTTCATTAGTAAATGTTTAAAATTATTGAAAGGCTAATTGTGGAAGTGAAGTACAAAAACATCATTAAAATACTTCAGCTTTAAATTGCATGTCAAGAGCAACTCGATGCCAGAATTAATGCAGATAAAACAAAAGGCTGTTCTTTTACAATTTAGTGTCATTTTTTACCTTTGAATTATAACTTTTTAAAATAAATTTATATTCAAATAGTAATGTTCGATCTGACAGCCCTAATACACAGGCATAAGCAATAGTACAATCTTATCACATATGTCAGATAGCTTGAAAATGACAGAACAAAGACTGTTTCACAGGAATTTTTAAATAGCATTGATCTTAAATTGACATATTACATTTTACAAAGGTAGACTTCAAACAAATCTAAAGCATGAGAGAGTGATTTTTGAATTCAATTGGCTTGGTCCATTAAATAAAATAGCATTGATCTTAAATTGACATACTACATTTTACAAAGGTAGACTTCAAACAAATCTAAAGCATGAGAGAGTGATTTTTGAATTCAATTGGCTTGGTCCATTAAATATTACTCTTCATAAGCATTGCTAACCAAGCAAATGTTGTCTGTACTTTGATGCAAACCTAACTCTCACAACCACAAATGTCAAAATCCTGCGATTGTTTGACAAATCTAGTTTGACATGTGCTTTGTCACAGAAGAGTTTGTGTGAATGAAAATATTCTGTATTACCTTGGTATTTCCGTAATTCATGTGACAACAATATATAATAATGTTTGAATTTTTATGTTTAGTATTGATTTTAAGCAGTATTTATTTTTCAATTACGAAGGAATGCCCATGCATACATTTTCTATGTGGTTGTGTTAAGATAAATCAGGTAGTCCATGATGTTCATTTCATTCTTTATAAACCATACGCTGAAATATTCAAAAACCTCCTCACCCCCAAACAAATAAAATTCACCCACTTTCTAGTTACATCAAGGGAAGGGGGATTCCCTCTCTCTATCATACATGAAATTCATGCCATGGTGGAAGGATCACACCCATTATAGCAGCATCCAAGTAATTGTCCACACATGTCTTATTCAGCAGTGATGGGCAATGAAGTATTTGTTGTTTAATATCAATGTACCTAATTGAGAAATTTTTATAGTGTTACACCCCAAATATGCATACGCTTTAACTCTAAAATTGATATGCTGTAATTACAGTTCTGTACACATTGTAATTGTGCTTATACTGAAAGTGAGAGTTATATAATTAACATTGAATAATTGATTCCTTTTGTTTGTTCAGGTGGACAAGCATATCCGACGACTAGATGCAGACTTGGCACGGTTTGAAGCAGACCTGAAAGAGAAATTAGAAGTGAGCGGTTATGAGAGTCCTGAAGGAAGAGGCATGAAGAGTAAGTGTCTTGAATGCCTAATTAGTCTGAAGTCGCATGAAAGCTATACTGTTTTTGTCAAAATGTCCTTCTGAGATTTGACAGCTGTCATATTTTTACTGCTTTTTATTGTTCACATTTGCTTGCTTTATTATAACTTGCAGTAATCTAAAGATTACATTGTTGAGTTACAGGCAGTCCATATGGAAGGCTTATGTAAATGGAGTTAGTAATATCTGATTTCTATTATTTACTAATATCTATATCCTTTATGTGTAGAAGGCAGAGGACAGAAAGACAAAAAGACGCCTAAAGGTCGTGGTAGGAAGGGTTCTGATGAAGAGTCCCCAAAGAAGAAGAAATTGAAAACTGGGTAAGAAGCAAGACCTTTAAAAATAGTGAATGCAGTGTATTTGCTTGTGTATACTTGGGTAAACAAAGAAATAATATAAACTTTTTCTCAGTACAAGAAAGTGTAAAAAAATTTTGTAATTTACAATTATGATAAATTTACACTAAGATACATTTTTACAAAATATTTAATTTAAGTATTAGAGATGTTCTAAATATAGGATCATTAAATGTCCCTAAGGTATATTCCAAAGTATTTTTTTCAGTTATATTAAAATTATATAGAATCTATAAACCTCAGGCATCTGTAAAATAAGGCACATGCAAAGCATCAACCTGAAATTGTTGGGTTCCTTTTGTTTCTGGAACACCTTTAGCCCATCAGCTTTAAAGAGAGCCTTTAACATCATAAATGAAGGAATTAGTGATTATAGCCACACAATTTCACATTCTTTAAGAGCAGATTAAAAAGAATTTAAAAGATTAGAGTGTTTTCTGTATGTTGTTGTGAATGAAAATGATCTTTTAATTTCTACAAATGAGATTTTGCTTTTTTTTTCATGCAAAATCTAGTTTCTAATGTCAGATGCCAAGTTTAAAACTGATTGGTTTTAGGTGAATGGAAAAACAGAAACTGATGATGTCCGATTTAGCCATGTCGTCTGTTTGAAATGGCTGAATTCATACTAATAAGTCACATGGGACACAGGAGAAAATGCTTAATAAAATGGAACAATTCAATTAATGTTTGCTGTTTCAGTTTCATAGTCTGTACTGTACAGTTCACATCAAATAATTAAATTAATTACTTTACGTTTGCCACATCAATTTTAAATGATGCAAAAGCAACATGGGCAGGTGTTCAGGCATTCTAAAACTCAAGCCAGCAAATGACTGCTGTTGCTGTTAAGTACAGTTAAATTATTGGACATAAATGCATACACCCTGTGTTAGGATATAGCGGGTTGGATAATGGATGGATGAATGCATAATTGTGCCACATCTGTGTTGTCTCTTAGTTAATTAATGGCTAAAGATACATGAACCAAACTGACTAACACCATCTTTCACTCAACTTTAGTATTATTTCTTCCAAGACATGAACATGAAGTGCAGATGGAAGTATGTGTTTCACAGATTTAAAAAACTTATCCATTGATTTATTAGTAGCAGGCTCCAATAAAATATGTATAATACACTCCTTTTCATACCTCTGTATCAGTAAAGGCTTTAATGTATTTGGCCACTGCTATTTTATTAAAATGACCACTACAGTTTGGATCAGACAGGTCAGGTTGGCTGAACATTTCGGAATGGTTTAATTGTAAATACAAACTATCTGATCCACTTGTTATTAAAACATTGACTCTCTTGTAGCAGTTTTCCTTTTAATATAGTATGAACGTTTTTTGCTGTTTTTTGCATGATTAGCTATGACCATTGTTAGTTTTCTTGCTTTTTTAAAAAATTATATTTATTTCCAGATAGATCTATATTTAACAGAATAGTTATAGTATAGCCATCAGATACTAGTTGTACTCAAGTTCAATCCACTGGAAAACCGTGGCTGCAAGTGTTCATCCCAGCCATCTTCTGCTTTAAAATGGATCCCTGCCTTCACGTGCTGTTTCCCAGTTTTCTATCAATCCAGACATTGCAAATTGGGTTTGTTAAATTTTTATTTTATTGTAGCAAGCATTTTTATGTGTTACACTGATTTCTGTTTCTTACTTTTTAATATTTTGCTTTTTAATTTTGAGGTTGTCTAAAAAACTTGTCTTTGTAATTAGCACACAAATAAACGTGGCACTGAAATAGCTGCTCCTTTTTTTTAATTTAGTGCCATTTGCATTTGTGTGTACTGCTCATTATTGTACAATAAAGAGAGTAAACTCCTCAGCAAAAAGTGAAATGCAAAGGACGAGATAAAAAAAAAGTCTTGACTGATTGATCACTTAGAAGTAGGAGTGGCCCATTGATTTGTGTAAACCATTGATATAAAAACCTGCAGCCATAGTGGTATCTAAAGACTGAGAATTTGAGAACCCCTGCTTTTAAGCAAAAGATAAAAATCTGTCCAGTGCTAAGTACAATCAAGCCAGTGAATCACAGAAAAAGCTAAGAGGCATTTGTCTTAAATAACACAAAAAAAACCCACTCCACTATAGATTTTCATAAAAAGTTTGAATTTAAATGATTTAGTTTGCAGTTAGAGTGATAACAACAGAATTAATTCAGTGCAACATACACTTTTAATTCCTTGTCTTGTACAGACGGACCTTTTTCAGGTTTAAATTGACCTAATGTGTATATTGTGAGCAAATATGCGATTAGAAAAGAATGTTTAACCATGAATAAGCGTATGTGTCTATAAATTGTGTGAGGTGTGTGCAAGTCAGTGTTTAGGAAGGATGGGTGTTGGGGGGTTGGCATGTTACACTGGGGAGCCTGACCAAGTCCAAAATGTATTTGAATTGTGAGTATCTACACTAGCAATCGGAAGGTTACCGGTTTGAATCCCGTAAAATGCTAAAAGGGACTCTTGTCTGTTGGGCCCTTGAGCAAGGCCCTTAACCTGCAATTGCTAAGCGCTTCGAGTAGTGAGCAAAGTGCTGTGTAAATGCAAAGAATTATTATTATTATTATTTGCCCCAAGGTCAGATCTGTTATAACAACCATTGTTTTAAACAGTCAGAATATTGTAAAGTAACTTTTTAAAATGTGCCACATTAATTCTTCCTTTTTTTTCTTTTTTCAGTTCTGATTACAGTGATTCCATTCTTGCTGTGCACCCATCAGATGTGCTGGATATGCCTGTTGATCCAAATGAACCAACATATTGCCTCTGTCACCAGGTTTCTTATGGAGAAATGATTGGATGTGACAACAATGATGTAAATATGTCCTTATGTTTTAGTAACTATAAAAGTATTAATCAATCATTGATCAACATTGGTTAGTTTGTTTCCCCTTGAATACATAGTGAATCAATTCATTTATTATTGGTTAAATGTTTATCTTGTGACACCTTACTAAGAAAACCTATATCCTTGATAGTATTATAAATTGATATTGCCATAGATAATGTGTTAGTAATATTAATGACAGAAAATTTAAGAAAATAGTTTAATTGATGCTCTTTAAAGTTATTAAATGTTTAAATTGATCCAATCAATTTTGCATATGAAATATTTTAGTTCATCAGGTGGGAGATGATCTCCTGTCCACTGCTAAATGAAGTGGGTATTTGGCAGGGGCATAGCCCAATGCTTCCCAAAGCACAGTAACTACTGACAGCAAGAAGAAAGGGAACACACTTTTCAGAACACAACATGCAGATTGTCTAATCAAATGAATCTGCACTGTGGGTGAAGAGTGACCACTCTCTTAAATAGTATGTGATGAGTACCTTTCTAAATGTAGTAGAATTCTGGCAGCTAACAGAAAAACTGTCATGAATCTGTTTTCTATGTAATCTTTGTGTTGTAGAGTTTATTATTTAACTTTTGTTTAGCTAATATTTAATGTTCAGTTGTTTATTGTTCTGCTGCAATGCCATGTTTGCCTTGACATGCATGCCACCATTTTAAATTTCGATCTGCTGGTTGCAGCAAAGAATTGCCAGGGCCATTCAGGAAGTTACGTCACTATGATGTCAGTAAGTGCGCCGGTATTTAAACTTGCTCGTCAGCCTGCTTGATTTTCCAAGTTTTTGGGAAAAGACTTGGCAAAAGAAGTAGCATTGGTTAGTGAATTCTAGAAAATGAAGTTATTTTTTAATTCTGGATTCATACATGAACGTAAGCAATAACAAAAGAAACTATGAAAACATTAAAACAATTATTTCCGAACTCTTGTTAAATGAAAAGGTTCATGTAAAACTTTGTTTTTTACACAGGAATCTTTAAATTTGAACATATGTTCAAGGGACAGACTTGGAAAATTAAAGCACCACAGAATTTTAGAGCTTGTTATTTTTTGTGGGGTTGGAGCAATTCAATATGTAAATTTTTGTGGTTGGTTTTGGGCAAAAAACAAATACAGTATTAGCATTATATCGTTTCTTTATGTGAACCATTTGACTCGCCCATTGGTGTGTGCTGGAAGTTACACATATATTCTTATTCTCCTTTAGGAACAACTGTTCTATGATTTCTGCATCACACTTTCAAAGCCAGACAACTGATAAAATGAGGGCAAAACTAGATATTGGGGCACATCAAACAATCTGCAAGCCTTTAACTTGGATATTTGGGGACAATTTTGTGTTATTTTATGGTAGAGAACACTAACATATTGCAAGTCTTATAGCTGTGTAATTTGCAGAAACATGCTTGATTATCACAGGTGCAGAATGGGTATAGAATTGAATTATGGCCCAGCTGCTAAAATTTGCTTCATTGTTTCTTTCTCCACTTTCATATATTTATTTTTATTCACATGTTATTTTTACTGTACATATAGTGTTTAGTGTTAATTTTAGCATATCCCCTGAGTAGGATATCATAGGACAATTAATATCCTGATGGCTTATTAGAAGCAATATTGTTGATTGTGCTTAAAAAATAACTAAATAGATAGAAAAGAACTAGCAATGAAAACAAAAATACAACTGTAAACAAACTGTGGTAATTTAATGCTGGATGGAGCTGAGTGAAAGAGAAATCCTTGAGAAGTGTTCAAGTGCTTGACAGTGAAGTTTAGAGATACTGTAAAAAGGTTATATAAAATAATAGAAGAAAGGGAAAACTAAAAGGAACTGTGTAGGATGAGAATGTGTTTGGTAATTTGAGCAATTCATTTATCTGAGCTAACAGGTTTTAAGGATTTGGAATGTCACAGAGAAAGGCCTATACTGCTTGGTCACATGAATAGCAAAGCTGATGGGTTCACAATGCCAGGTCATGTGGTAACTGGAGAAGGAATAATATATTTGAAGGGACAGACTTTCACTAAAAGGTTGTTTTTGCAATAAACCAGGAATTTTTATATATTTTTGGATTGTTCCTGAGCAGTGACTCAAGCCTATAAGTGCCTGCTGTCGTGTTAGCTTTACACATACTACTTCTGGTAATACAGATTTACAGAGTGCATATAGACATTCTATATGTAGTACATGTTTTTAAAATGAAAATGTGCAAGTATTATGTCTAGCCACAGTTCTTAAATCAAAATTTATTGATTTTTTTTTTCAATAAACTTTATCCAGTATTTTTATAAAACTGTAGCCATATCACCAAGTAACTACATAGTGGTGAGTTTGTAAAATTAGGGTGCTGTAGTTAGTGGGCCAAGGTTTTAAGCACAGTGAGGGATAAACCTTGATGTCCATGAAGGTCTTCATCTTTCCTACATGAGGGTTGACATTGATCTTGTGCACATGTCATATCATATCCAATTACTGGCCGAACACACTGTCAAAATCTGAATAGAAAACTCCTTGTTCATTTGTTGTGTTGAGTTAAATGGAATTAACCAAGCAGTGTTTTAATAACTATTTGTTGCCCTTGCTTTTCTAAGTCACACTGAGGCCGGAAAACAGTTGGTACATTTGTCATTGTGTTTTTAGAAGTGGGACCACATTGAGAGTGCTTGTCCATATATTTAACGAATAAGTATTCTTGCTCAGAGTTGAGTGAATTGTAGAAAACATGTCTGATAGGTTTTACCTATCAGTCGTCAGAAATGTAATAATTTTACATTATTTTTTTCAGTGTTAATTTGGTACCACAGTTAAATTATTTTCTTGGTAATGTATATATCTATAGATTTCTTTACCTAATACTGTACATGTTTCTTACAGTGTCCAATAGAGTGGTTCCACTTTGCATGTGTTGATCTCACAACAAAGCCAAAAGGAAAATGGTATGTATACATGAAAGAAAAACATTATAACTATTGTATTTGTCAGGGGTGCACTGATGGCATTTTTTGACAGAAATACCAATATTGAGTTCTTCCTTAATACAGTAAGCACATCCAATGTAAATGCTGACAAGTACCAGTAGTTTTATTACAACCTCATTTCCAAAGAAGTTGGAACCGTATGGAAAATGTCCCTCTATTATAAAAAAAAATCCTGCAGAGAAACAGTAGGGCATCGAGATGTGATCTTCACGTTAAGATCATAAAAGACACTTAAAAGACCCGCAAGACTAAAGAGATTGGCCACAGAGCATCTCGCGGGGACCTTAAACATGAGACTTTGTGCCAAGAGATTGACCCAGGACCATCTTGCGATGATGTAGAACATGAGATTCTTGCAAGACACGCCCTACTTACACCCAAATTTGCACTTATAACCAAATAAGAACATGGTCATCAAAACTCTGTCGTGTTTTGGCTTTGAGCACACACAGATCCAGGGCTCTGAGCGCATATAAAACATATAAGGACAATACGTTATAGATGAAATATAGACGACTAAGCAAAGAAGAAAGCAGCGCGGAGAAAAGAGACTCAAAAGCGCTGGAGAGACAAAAAAGAAAAAGAATAATCTAGGTGCAAATTCAGAAAATAAGGAAAGTAATTATCAGCCCGGAACAAGTGGAATTGAAAAAAAAAGCACGTCTAATCCGGATGTTGGCGCTATACACATGCAGAGCAGGTTAGAGATTATGAAAGCAATGGAATTCGAAAGGCTAAAAAAAAAGGGCGCAATACACATGTGGAGAAAGTTAAAGAATATGAAAGTAGGAAAATTAGAAAGTATAAAAAAAAAGAAAGTAAAGATCGCAGTAGCGCAAACAAACGGAAATTATTACTTGAAAAAGGGAAAATAATCACCATGGACCAGGTGTCATTGAAAAAACAGCAGGATAAAGAGAGGTCAGAAATAAAAGACAGAGTAGAAAACAAAGTAAAACGTCATAAAGAGGTTAAAAAAAGGGGGCCAAACACATGGCAGAGCAGATAGAGATAATGAAAACTGGAATTCAAAAGACTCAAAAAAAACATAGGCGCGAAACACTGTTTCGCAAGATACCGAATATGAAAGCAGAAAAAAAACGACAGTGTCAAAATGAAGAAAGTAAACATCGCATTAGCGCAAAGAAAGAGAAATTATTACTCAGAGAAATAACGAAAAGGCGAATAGAGATCGAATATATGGACATAGGTGATATGTCAGAAGTACGTACTGTAAATATTTGTAAGGCTTTGAAGTTTAAGTCAAGAGAATTTCAAAAACGGAGTTTACCTCACATGCATTTATTGGTTACTTTGCAAAAAAAATGATTAACTGCTGATGATATAGATCTCTTTTGTCTGTGCTGAAATTCCAAACAGAGAAACCTATCCTGTATTATGGTACAAAATCATTAAACACATCTCATGGACCTCATTAAAAAGATTCAGCACATTTGGACTCGAAAGATTCCAAATATTGTTTTTACAGAAGTTCAGAAATAAAAGTGAAACTAATGAAATAGCAACAATTCAAGGAAAAAAAAATCTTAAAAGTGTGTATCCTGAAAAACAAAAATGGGGGTTGGCGAGCAAAGCGAGCAGGGAGCTAGTTAATAAAAACAAAAAGAAGTTACAGTACTTCTAAACTGCATTTACCCAGTACCACACTGAAAAAACTACAGCAACAAATTATTTGATGTTTTAACTTGAGTATGTGGGTTTTTTTTTTTTTTTTTGAAAACTAGTGGGCTCTGTCCCCTGCTTGCTTCGCTCGCCAACCCCCTGGCGAGCACTATGCACTAGCCATTTCGCTTATGGAGAAGCGGATGTACAATTTAAGCAGATTGTTATTTTCATGGGAATGTTACATATGAATAATAGACCTAATTATTTTACATTACAGCGAGTAATTAACCATAGTAAAATGTAATAAAGTGATTTCATGTTGCGTTAGAGGTATTCGTTGCTTTATATGTTTTCATTCTGTTTGGCTTTGAAATTAACACGCAAGTACTTTTTAAATTTAAACTTTTACTGTAAAACCTCAGTAAAAACAATATTTGGAATTTATTTTTTGTCAATATCGCATTGAATATTGATTTCGTGTTTGGAGTTGCATCATGACAACGCAACGTATAACTGGCCATAAGTGAATATCGTTTTGTTCTCTCTAATAAATAAACCGACTTTTTCGAATGTGATTTGATAATTGTCATAGCAAAAGCTATTCTAACCGGAAACTGTAAATGTTTTAATACGAATGGCATATCAAGATATCCTTTGGTGTCTAATGTTATTCACGGAAGATGTACTACATCACCTTTTTTGTTGCCTGTTAAAATTTTACATGTCAGAATTGTTTGACCAATTTTGAATACAACTAATCTTGTCCTATTGCATAGCCCATCACTCATACATAAATTATGCAGTAACATTACGGGATATTATAAGCTGATTTTTTTCATCTTCCGCACGACCACCACCAACTGTTTCAGCATACGCTATTGATGCGCATTTAACCAATTTGCAGTGTAACCGATCGACAGTTTTCACGTTCATTCGTTTGATTTCATCGTTTCTTGGTGCTAGGATTGTGTACTCATTTCTTCTGTGTGTTTTTTTTTTTTTTTTTAATTTTGATTTTATTGTAATCATTCCATACAAATAGATCAATTTTTACAAAAAATAGGATTGAAAACAAATCAACCCTCACCCCTGAGAAAGACGCCATCTGCGAGATGAGTATGTGGGGCGTAATGATTTTAGCTCCAAGATCAGAGGGTCATGGTCGGAAATAGGCAAGAAATTATTATCTATAAAGAAATAATCAATTCTTGAGTAGCAATGATGCACTAATGAGTAGAAGGAATATGTTCTTGAGTTTGGGTTTAAAAACCTCCAGGGGTCTGATAAGTTGTGGTCAGTTACAAACTGTGTAATTGTCTTTGCAGTGTTAGATATCATTACCCCTGTGACAGGAGACCTATCTAAGACTGGATTTAAAACACAATTAAAGTCCCCAGCCATTATAATTTTATGAGTATCCACATTGGGAAAGGATGTAAATACATTTTGCATGAATTCCCTATCATCTACATTTGGTGCATAAACATTTATCAAAATCACTTTACAGTTAAATAAATTACCCATGACAATCCACAGGTCTCCCTTCAGGATCAGATACTACATCTGATACTGCAAATGAGACTGTTCTGTGTACTGTATAAGAATTCCCACACCTCTAGTTTTTTTTTGTAAAACTGAAATGGAACATTTGGCCAGACCAGTCTTTTTGTAGCCAGAACTGATCCTTGCTTAATAAGTGGGTCTCCTGTAAAAATTCAATTTTAGCATTTAGACAGGTTAGGTGAGAGAATACTTTTTCTCTTTAATTCGTGATTCAGGCCTTTAACATTCCAGCTCACAAAGTTAACTGTCCCATCATGGAGACATTGATTCTGAATTTTTGATGTCATTTTGTAGTCTTCACGGGAAGTGAGACAGCTTTGACGTTAATTTCCAACTTTCCCAGAAGTTATTGCCATGTAGCCTATTGTTATGTTGGTAATTATAATTATAAGGATTAAAAGGATAGATTAGATATCACTTGCTCTCTTTCTC
Organism: Erpetoichthys calabaricus; assembly: GCF_900747795.2. NCBI lineage: Eukaryota > Metazoa > Chordata > Cladistia > Polypteriformes > Polypteridae > Erpetoichthys > Erpetoichthys calabaricus. The sequence goes on along the minus strand of NC_041395.2, from coordinate 168,881,232 downwards.
TCCCCCCCTTATCCCCCCCACCTCCACATCATTTCTTCTGTTGATAACCCTTCGGGATGAAATTCTTCAATAAGATTTGGACATAACAAGTCTTTTTATTGGGAATTTAAAGTGAGGAAAATGTAAATATTTATAAGAGCTGAGAGCGCAGGGACTGTGTCTGACAAAAGCATTCACACGAATGAGAAGTGAGAGGAACGTGGGTGTGGGCTGTTAATCGGAAATGGTTGAGAGGAGGGCAGGACTTGAAAAAATCTCTTGGCAATAGTCTTGTCTTGCAGAAATTGAAAAAATCTTTTGGCAATAGTCTTGTCTCAAGATTTTCTTTTACAATACAAAGATATACAGGTATGTGCATGTCAGATCTGATGACTGCAACACACTCCAAAAGAGTGTTAACAGTGGAGTGTTTATCACTGTGTAACATTACCATTTCTTTTAATCACGCTTATTAAACATTTAATAATAATACATTTTATTTATATAGCACCTTTCCCATACTCAAGGCATTTCACAGAGTTTAAGATAGAACGACAGGGTTTACAGTATATAGCATTGTACAAACCAGATAAATAAATAAAGAAGATTAAGACAGTAAATTCGGAGAAAAAAAAGCCTAACAGACAACATGATTGATGGTCTAGCACACACACATACAGGTTACATGAGCATCTTGACATAAAGGTAAACTGAAAGAAGGGTAATAAAGTCAAGTAGAGCTAAAAGCCTTCCTGAACAGATGAGTTTTGAGTTGTTTTTTAAAAGAATTCATGGAGTCAGCTGATCTGATTAATTTTGGTAGGTCATTCCAGAGTCTGGGCGCTATACAGCTGAAGGCCCTGTCGCCCATGGAGTGTAGATTAGTGTGGGGCACAACAAGATTGCCAGAATCAGAGGACCTTAGTAGGTGGACAGGCACATAGTGATGGAGAAGGTCACTGATGTAGTTTGGCGCAAGGTCGTTTAAGGCTTTGTAGGTTATTAGTAGGATTTTATATTCGATTCTGTAAGACACAGGGGGCCTGTGAAGGCGGAGCAGGATGGGTGTGATGTGCTCGCTGCTGCTGGTTCATGTAAGGACTCTTGCAGCCGAGTTTTGAATAAGCTGGAGCTGTGATATAAGATTAGAAGGGGCACCTGCCAGCAGAGAGTTACAGTAATCGATGCGGGATGTGATAAAAGCATGGACAAGTTTCTCATCATTAGAAAAGGAGAATTGAAGCCACACAATTGGTTAAGCTTAGCAAGTAGAATATTCAGTCATTCATCCAATTATGCAAGTCTTAAACTGTACAATTGTACGGGGCATTTGTTACCATTTTTTGTGTTTTATAATGCACCATACACTCTCAATCAGAGTAAGATCAGGAATGCAGGTAGGTCAATCTAGTACCTACACTCTCTGCTTATGTAGCCTTGCTATTTATTGTACAGTAGTCTAGGCGGAATGTGTTTGCCATTGTCATGCCAGAAAATGTAGGGACTTCCCTAAAAAAGACCACGTCTGGATGGCAGCATATATTGAGACAAAATGTTTACATGTGTTTCTGCATTGATCTTATCCTCACAGACATTCAAGTAGCACTGACAAATACTATACTGTGTGAGACACTGCTTTTTGGACTTGATGCTGATAGTGGCTTGAATGTTCCTTTTGCTCTTTTGCCCAGGAGGCATTGCAGCTATTTTTTTTTCTTCCAAAAACTGTTTGATATGTTGACTTATCAGACCACAAAACAAGATTCCACTGTGCTGTTTTCCATCTTGGATGAGACTGAGCCAAGGAAAGGTGACAGTACTTCTGGACACTGTTTATGTCAGTATTATGACTTCTGCTTTGTATGTAAAGCTTTAACTTGCAGCTGTGGATGTCATGATATCCATTACAGACTCATGAAGTTTTTAAGACTGTGACATCTGAGGACTCGTGCACATTCAGAAGTGGTTTTCGGCCTTGCCCTTTATGCACTAAGATTTGACTGTATTTCTTGTATTCCTTTTAATTGTACACTGTAGAAGGTGAAATGCCCAAAACCTTACAGATTTGTCTTTGGTGAATTTTTTTCTCAAAATGCTGAATTATTTGGTGATGCATCTTTTGGCAAATTGGTGAATCTTGACCAATCCTTGCCATTGAAGGGCTACACTTTTTTTGGAGGTTCCTTATATATTATAATGTGATTGTCTGCCCTGTTAAACATAATGTGTTTTACATCACCTTGTAATTTCAACTTGTCATATTGTTATTAAACCTAAACTTCCTCATCCCAAATTTTTGTAATGTGTTGCAGGCATCAGTTTCAGGTCATAAATGTATATTTAAAAAAAACAATGCAGTTAATAGTTAAAACATGAAATACCTTGTCTGTACTCTTTATACTGGAGGTGGGTGATTGTGGATACATGGATATTGCTGTAGGATGGGACATGGGCAATACCAATAGTGGTATTCAATAATACTATAAGGATAATTAAATAGTTTAGAATTGCTATGAATCACAACTATTCCAACATAATATGAGCTTGAGTAAATGTGTACTAAGAAGATGCAGTGAAAGTTACTAATTACTTCTACTTACTCAAACACATTGTCCTCGGTTGTTATTTAATTTACCATATCCTTCGCATCAACATTCTTAGCTCTTTCAATAGTTTTAAGTCTTTGATAAAAATATACAACAACAACAACAACAATATTTATTTATATAGCACATTTTCATACAAATGATGTAGCTCAAAGTACTTTACAGGACGAAGGAAGAAAAAACAACAACATATAAAAATAAATTCAGCAATACTAATTAACATAGAATAAAAGTAAGGTCCGATGGCCAGGGAGGACGGAAAAAAAAAAAAAAAAACTCCAGACGACTGGAGAAAAAAAAAAAAATCTGCAGGGGTTCCAGGCCATGAGACCGCCCAGCCTCCACTAGGCATTCTACCTAACATAAATGATCTCAATCAGTCCTCATGGTTTTCAGGCATCACATGGAAGAATTTGATGATGATGGTCATGTGGACTTCTTGCCTTTAATCCATCAATGTAAGGACATCACGGTGCTTTGATTAGGTGGTGGTGGCGCAGATCGCCACCACAGAAAACCGGAAAAAGAATAGCAGAGAAAGTAGGGGTTAGTACAGATTTCAGCGCCACCATGTATGATAATGATGATTAAACGCATATACAGAATATCAGTGTTAAACTAAAATGAAGCTATGAGAAAGCCATGTTAAAATAATGAGTTTTTAGCAGTTTTTTTAAAGTGCTCCACCGTATTAGCCTGGCAATATATATCCATGAAGGCTTTGATTAAAAAATACAATAAAACTGTCCACATTTCTTCAACCTGTACCACACTGCCACTGCCAAAACTATAACAATGCAGTATAATGGGCAAGAAGTGGCCCTGCCACAAACACCCTACCCTGTAGATTTTGTTGTTCATGTGTTTGATTAGGTAAAACCATGGATAAAATCACTGGGAATGGCATTACAATGTTTTTTTTTTTTTTTTACAACTGGCCGGCATCAGTTTCGACATGGAGAAAAGGTAAGATGGAGCAGAGTAGACGGAGAAAACCATGGGTAAACAAGCACAATGCTGGAAGTTAGCATGCTCACAGACATGTTATCCCCAACAATGTATTAAAATGCAAAAACATGATGATTATCTTTGCGTGATACTGATGCACATTGGAGATTACACTGAAGCTGTAGCTGGAAAGACAGATGCAATATGGAATTTGTATATGAAATCCCATTTCAGGTTTACATGTTTTGAGTGCACATCAGCCATCAGACCAGTGTGTATGTATATGTGTTCAGTAAGAATTACATATTAAAAATTGACTGAGTACACATGGCATAGAAAACAAAATATGATATGAGTATGTATAAGTCAATGACAGTGGCACATGTTTTGAATCCCATAGTCTCAAAGGTTTGATGGCAGATGCATACTCAGATAATTTCATGGTATACTAACAGCTTTGCTGACAACAGACACTTGGCACACTTTTGTGCAGAGTATGATTTGTAAGCCATGACAGAATGTACCTGTGAGTGAAACGGAATTAGACAAAAGGAGGAACATATGTAGCCTGAAGCAATGGTGAGGATAGGTGGACTTGTGGAAACATGTAAAACTTCTCCCATGACAGCTACCATGAGCCAACAGATTAATGGGAAATATATTCTTACCTCAAGGAAACAGTACCCAGAATCACTGATAAAATTCATTACTCTCAGTTTTTGTTGTGCCTTCTGTGATTCTGAGGGATGCTTGAGATGGTTTCATAGTTAAAACCTTTGTTGCTTTAAAGTGGAAGTATTCTGTAAATTGTAAGTTTTTGTTTTCAGTTTTGGGCTTGTGCCCCTTTGGTTCCATTATATAGCACAAGATTAGACTAGGTGTTTATTTTTAAATGTATCAAAAATGTTGCACTTCAGAAATCAATATACTGTTGCAAATGCATATGTACTGTGGTTGTGAAGAAATGACTTTAATTTGGAAAATACATAACTTATTCTTTGTTGCAATGAAGAAAAAAAAAACAGCCCAACATTGACTAAACTTACTGTGATTTACAATACCCGATAAACTGATCTGGTGTTACATCATAGTAGGACAGCGTTTGTCTCCTAGCAGAAATTATGTATTTAACCAAGGTTAATCATACTGTATGTTCCACTGAAAGTTGCTTCCTGGCTTTTATCTCATCATTTATTTTCTTTGGTGTTTTGCTTGATGTGTAGCTTATTATGATTAAAAATCCTGCCAAACTATGCCCCAACACTGCTGTTAAAAACATGTTTTTTCTTTGTTAAAGAACTTGTTTCTCATAACTATGAATGTTTTCCATTTTACCAATGTATTCCATTTGTGAGTCTTCCTATAAGTTTATACTCCTTTTTTCCTGTTAGGATAACTTGAATTGGAAAGCAATGACCACTTGTGAAATGCTTTTATTGCAAATAAAAAAATGTTTTTGTTTTTTTCAGGTATTGTCCTCGCTGTACACAGGAGAGAAAGAAAAAATAAGATCTAAGGTGGAGTTTGAGGAAAATAATATATATTTTTGTTGTATAATAGTTTAGAATGTTTAATCTACATATTCTCTTTGAGTGGACAGTGACTTATAGAGTCCTTATGGCCAGTTGTAATACTGACAAGCTTTTAAAAATTGTTTATACTTGAAATTACAGTACTCGGTCCGTTACTGATACCAAGAATCAATATATTGCACTTTTAAATCTCCCTAAATAACTGAAGTGTATGAAATTTTCAATCTAGTAGCACAACGTACTGAAAAATGTAAAGTCAGGAAACCAGCGAAATCCAGAGACCGTCTATAACTGACCTAAGTGACTGAGCTAAGTCACTATTTTTTGGGATAGAAACAACACTGTTAAAATTTATATGCTGATGTACATTTTACAGAAGTAAAGAATGTAGGAGTGCCATTAGATTCTTTTCTATACTGTGAATTTATTTTTAATAAGGGATTATATATTAGTTGGTTTGAATGTAATTTTACTGTTCATAGTAATTCTGTATCTGCTTACAGATGTTTATTTTAAACCTGTTATATATATAAGCGCCTGAAGAAATCAATGTACTAGTTCTTTATTTGTGCTGCTTTTGGCCTTTCTGCTAACAGGAAACCGCTGTGTTGCCCAAACGTTGTAATTGCCTACTTCACACTTATACTGTAATTAAGGAATATGATTGTTTCCATCTTGCAACTCCAGAGCCAGGTCTACCTTTGGCTTTAAAATGTCATAGTCTTTTACAAAGTATAGTGTTTGTGTATGTTTGTGTGCAGCATGTTCTGTGTACATGCAAAGTCAGGTTTAGAACTACCTGTTATGGCAGGTTTCTTCATCATTTACCAAGCAAACTACCCACTGTCTGACCTAGGAAAAGACAATTAACTTTTGATTGGTAAAGATAGTGTGATTTGACACTGAGGAACACATATTCATCGCCAATCTAATGTGTGTTTTGTTTTCCTTGAATAACTTGTAGAGTAGATCATGATCTATAATCCTATAATATGGTCTAGGACTGAAAATGATAGTGTGTGTGCACACCTCTGATTGTCTATAACTTTTGCACTATTAAGTGAATGCTGGACCAGTGTGTATGTGCTTACATATTGTATTAATATAATGCACATTATACGGCAGGTTTTCAAAGTCAGGAATCAAAGACGTATAAGACCTGTAGGTTTCATGACTGCTTTTACTATTGTTAGCTATGTATATGTGTGTTTATGTACAGTTAGTTATATAGAGAGTGTGTGTGGGTGAAAGGAGTATATAGTCAGTTATAGTTTATTGTTTATATAATATGAAAATATCCAAACACATTCACATAATACAAATGACCAACATTTCTACCATCAATCTTTACAAAATCACCACACACATGCTTATGTAAACATTTTTTCACATTTTCTTCTTTTTAAATTTTTATATTACTCTTGAGTGAACATTTAGATAATATTGTAGTGTATATTTTAACATTTATAATAAGGTCTGCCCCTTGTTTTTTATATTAAGAAACAATGTTTGTAAAGAAACTAGCTGTAAATAGCCCAGTGTCTTTTCACAACAATTTTGCTATTTACTGGAAAGTTATAATTGTATTCTACACTGATTTAGTAATCTGTGATGAATGGGGGTCCATCAGTCATAAAATTTGCTGCTATGTTCTTGCACACTTAGCTTTGTCATTGTCCGTTTATAAGATGGAAACTAACTCCGTCTGAAAATCCTTTAGCAATAGCAGACATTGATGTTGATGTGTGTGTATAGGTATATATGTATTTTTTATAGTTTTATTTTTTTAATGCATGCACACGTAAATAGAATGCAGGAGCCGCACCTTAATTGGCTATGCTTGCATCTCCAAGCGTGACACCTCAGCATGCATGCACTGACTACATGAAGGCACAGCAAGCAGCCTGTGATTGAAATATGATTATATCCTAACTGCTGCTGCACAACCTTACTATGTCCAAACCAGTACAACATGTTTTGCTGTTATAACCATATAAATGTATAGCAATAGTTAGTGTTAATGTTAATGTTTAAAGGAATACTGAAGTGGTCCCGCTCTGTGCATAATAGGAAAGAATGCACTAAATAATATCTGGAACAGGAGGATTAACTCACTAATTGTATATCTGTTGTAATACATGTATACAAGAAATAGGCCAGTGATACATCAGCATTTCTCCAGGAACCACATTTTACTTTCCTTTTAAGCCATTTATTGTTTTACATTTTATATGTATGTTAAAATAGCTGAGATAAAAAAACTGTCTGTACTTTTAAATACATTTCTATCCTTTTTCCCAAAGAATGTCTGTTCCCCTTTGTATATGAGATAATTGTAAATCTTTTATATTAAAAATGTAAATGTATATCTGTATTTTTGATCATGCATATTGTTTATAAATAAAGTATTTTGGGGAATAATATTAATTTGTTTTAGTATGTGTAAATTAAATATTTTCTTTTTGTTTAGCATGTATTTCACAAGGGTTGGGCAGCTCTTTGCAGAGTATGCACCACAGTCAGTCATGCTGTACAAATTTAATGTCACATTTTTTGAAGTTGGTAGACCAGGACAGCCTCTGCCTTTCCAACACCCAGTAACAGATGAAACAATCAAGAAAAATTAGTGAATGTTATTGTCATAATTTTTTTTTAATTATGTTTAAGTATTTTAGCATATTTGGGGGAAAGCAGTAGCACCCTTAGAAATATAATGAAATGCTTTAACTGCAGTGTTTTTTTGGTGGTCACCAGTAGTAGTCCCAATTGGTCATTGGTAAAATATGCACCTCATTTAACATGTTTTGAGATTATTGCTTATTTATTACTGATTTCACTAAACAGACAGCTGGAAATCTGTTAAGTAATGTGCTGTGCTGTTTATGTAGTCCCAAACATTCGGCATGGTGGTCCCACTGTTTAATATCCCCTCTGCTGCACAACTGGTCAACGCCATTCAGGTTTCTTGACTAAAATGTAGTGTAGCTTGTGATGTGTGTTAACTAATGTCAAAAATTCAGTCAGGGCAGATCACTAAAATTGGAACTGTTGAAATAAAAAACATATTTTTACCCAAGCATGGATTTAGGTTTTATTTTTTCCTCCAACATGCTTTAGGAGATGTAAAGTTGTTCCTTCTGTATATAGAGCTATTTGAAGGTAAATATATGAAGAAAACACACCATTTAATTCATTATGACTAGTGAAAATGTGTATCTGTTACATTTTACTTAAAAAAATGTAACCTTGCAGAGCAGCATCTTTATTTAAAAAATAGTATTGTTCTTGTGTCATTATTATTACTATTTTAATTTTCTCTAATTATATGTCAGTAATCTGAACATGAGATAAAGGTATGCCAGTCTATTTCAGGGCCCGTTTACTGGAAACATACACAAACATTTGGCCTAGTTGGATTTGTCAATTAAAGTAACACAACTGTCTTAAGTGATGTGAGAGAGAAATCAAAGTACCTGGGGCCTCATGTATAAACGGTGCGTACGCACAGAAATGTTGCGTACGAACCTTTCCACGCTCAAATCGCGATGTATAAAACCTAAACTTGGCGTAAAGCCACGCACATTTCCACGGTAACTCATTCCTTGGCGTACGCAATTTATCCGCCCGGTTTTGCAGACTGGCGGCACCTAGCGTCAAAGCAGTGCTACTGTTCCTATGTGGTTACTCTTTCTTAGATCCACATCCACGGCGGCGGCTTTATCAAATACACTGAAATTAACCGCATATCGTTCATAAATTTAATGCATCTGATTGTAATTAACCTGTAACAATATAATGGTCCCACAGAATGGTCAAACTACTGTTCCTGTGTGCTCATCCTTTTCTTTCTTAGCTCCACATTCCTGACGCGGCTTTATAAATACACTGAAATTAACTGCATATTGTTTATTAGTGTAATGCATCTGATTGTAATTAACCTGCTGCAATATAATGGGCCAGGGAATAGCCATAGTATTCCAAATACCAGAACTGCTTTAGCGTTGTTACGCTCACTGCATCTTGTTCTTCTTTTTGCTGTTCCCGTTAAGGGTTGCCACTGCGGATCATTTTTTTCCATATTACTCTCACTGCACCACTCGGAGTATTTATATCACTGTATCTGAGTGTGAATCACAGCAGCAGATGATCGGAAAGAGAATTATCGGTATACAGTTTCAAGTACACACTACCTCAACCACGGCAAAAAGCGTCAAACCCTTTCCTGTACGGACCTCGCGTTTCAGAAACAGTTTCATCCCAAGAACTATAAACGCACTCAATCACCTCACTGTAAACTTGCACTACAGTTATAATATTGCACAACCTGCGCTACTTTATAAAGCGCGTATGATGACAATATCATTTTTAAGATGAAATGCAGCAAAATATGTTGCTTATAGTATACAGATAAAACTTTAACTTCATTTAAATAATCTGTATTGCTAATAATTCAACATGTGAGGACACGGTGCCGCAGCGCTAGCTAGTTCACGGATAGCTCCTGCCTTGCGCTGTATTCTTGCTGGTGCTGACGCGACACTGGAAGGATAGACGAATAGAATAATTAAACATGTACTACGAAGATATTTCAATGTTCCTTAAAAGTTTTGAAGAATCGGCGTTCTAAGCTTACAAATGGCTTAACGTCTATTACACAGCTGATTGTGTGGCGATTGGAGAAAGAAAAGTATGGACAGGAATTGGAGGTTAGTACGTTTGAAAGAGACAGTACTTCTGTAATAAATTATTTCATCGAAGGTCACACATGGTGCAACAAGCCTCTTGCGTGAGATATGAACAATCACTGCGCCACCGTGTTCCCATGTTTAATAACATGCTTTCATTCCTATCATCATGAAAATGATATCACGTATACATCTCAGTATTTTAATTATTCAGAGAGCTGTAATATCACGAATGTAATGGATTCTGTGTCCTGTCGGAGAAAGAGAAAGAACGGAAGCACGTAGTGATTCACACACACAGAGCACATAGAAGATCGAACACAGAAAAAAGCATTTAACATGCTACTTGAGAAACTACGGTAGTAAAATAAACGATTTTAAGAAATTTCGAGATTAAAGTTGACATTTCGTGCTTTTTTTCCCACTGTGTGCCTATGTTTTTTGTTTGTACCCTAATACGCTTTCATATGACACTCAGACGGTGGGCTACAACTCGCCTTTTCACAGCGACTTTGATATGTGATTTCTTTTTTATTTCGGGCACTGTGCGACTTTGTGAATTTGATCTTTCGAGTTTTTCCGACACTCTGTCCACTCGATCAACTTTCTTTTGTTGATTATACCACTGTTTAAACCAACAAATAGTACGTTTTTCCTTTGCCTCCACTTGGTATTCGCTGAAATTCTTGTATTTTCCCCTGTGCTTTTCACATTGTCTTTTCTCAGAAGGCTATTTATATTGATTTGCATATTCAAAGAGGCGTAATTCTGGGAGGAGTTGGGGCGGGACAGAAGGCGCGTGCACGTGCGTTACTTTTCACGCAAATCGGGATTTATGTAGTGGAAGAACGTGAAAGTATGCGTGCGCACAGATTCCTGCATCTGGATTTTTCTGTGCGTACGCACAATCCCGCTTTTGTGCTTACGCCATGTTATAGTGTGAGTTCTACGCACGGCGTTATACATGAGGCCCCTGGAGAGGAACCCATGCAGTCATCCAAATTTCACATGGGAAAAACATACATGGGATTCAGTGACCCAGAAAACTTGATCTGTGAGGCAGCAGCACTAACCACAGCTCCACCATGGCACATCAGGCAGAAACAAGAGGCAACAATGAGACACCATTACAATATATGGCACACCAATTCATTACAGGGTTACCAGTTGGCCAAACACGCACTCCTTTGACATTTAAGTGATGTATGAATTATTATATGAAAAAAAAAATCTATGCATATTATTTGCAGTTGTCAATTAGTTGCCCAGTAGAAGTATTTTATATTTCTTAAGGCAGGGGTCAGTAGTCCTGGTATTGATATGGCTTCAGGCTTTTGTAACTGATTTTTTTTATTATCAATTATTTTGCTTAGTGAATCTGCTATTTAATCTGAACACCTACAGTGCATCCGGAAAGTATTCACAGCGCATCACTTTTTCCACATTTTTTTATGTTACAGCCTTATTCCAAAATGGATTAAATTCATTTTTTTCCTCAGAATCCTACACACAATACCCCATAATGACAACGTGAAAAAAGTTTACTTGAGATTTTTGCAAATTTATTAAAAATAAAAAAATTGAGAAAGCACATGTACATAAGTATTCACAGCCTCTGCCATGAAGCTCAAAATTGAGCTCAGGTGCATCCAGTTTCCCCTGATCATCCTTGAGATGTTTCTGCAGCTTCATTGGAGTCCACCTGTGGTAAATTCAGTTGATTGGACATGATTTGGAAAGGCACACACCTGTCTATATAAGGTCCCACAGTTGACAGTTCATGTCAGAGCACAAACCAAGCATGAAGTCAAAGGAATTGTCTGTAGACCTCCGAGACAGGATTGTCTCGAGGCACAAATCTGGGGAAAGTTACAGAAAAATTTCAGCTGCTTTGAAGGTCCCAATGAGCACAGAGGCTTCCATCATCCGTACCTGCAAGTGGAAGAAGTTCAAAACCACCAGGACTCTTCCTAGAGCTGGCCGGCCATCTAAACTGAGCGATCGGGGGAGAAGGGCCTTAGTCAGGGAGGTGACCAAGAACCCGATGGTCACTCTGTCAGAGCTCCAGAGGTCCTCTGTGGAGAGAGGAGAACCTTCCAGAAGGACAACCATCTCTGCAGCAATCCACCAATCAGGCCTGTATGGTAGAGTGGCCAAACGGAAGCCACTCCTTAGTAAAAGGCACATGGCAGTCCGCCTGGAGTTTGCCAAAAGGTACCTGAAGGACTCTCAGACCATGAGAAAGAAAAATTCTCTGGTCTGATGAGACAAAGATTGAACTCTTTGGTGTGAATGCCAGGCGTCACGTTTGGAGGAAACCAGGCACCGCTCATCACCAGGCCAATACCATCCCTACAGTGAAGCAGGGTGGTGGCAGCATCATGCTGTGGGGATGTTTTTTCAGCGGCAGGGACTGGGAGACTAGTCAGGATAAAGGGAAAGATGACTGCAGCAATGTACAGAGACATCCTGGATGAAAAACCTGCTCCAGAGCACTCTTGACCTCAGACTGGGGCGACGGTTCATCTTTCAGCAGGACAACGACTCTAAGCACACAGCCAAGATATCAAAGGAGTGGCTTCAGGACAACTCTGTGAATGTCCTTGAGTGGGCCAGCCAGAGCCCAGACTTGGATCCGATTGAACATCTCTGGAGAGATCTTAAAATGGCTGTGCACTGATGCTTCCATCCAACCTGATGGAGCTTGAGAGGTGCTGCAAAGAGGGAATGGGCGGAAACTGGCCAAGGATAGGTGTGCCAAGCTTGTGGCATCATATTCCAAACGACTTGAGGCTGTAATTGCTGCCAAAGGTGCATCGACAAAGTATTGAGCAAAGGCTGTGAATAATTGTGTTCATGTGATTTCTCAGTTTTTTTATTTTTAATAAATTTGCAAAAACCTCAAGTAAACTTTTTTCACGTTGTCATTATGGGGTGTTGTGTATAGAATTCTGAGGGAAAAAAATGAATTTAATCCATTTTGGAATAAGGCTGTAACATAACAAAATGTGGAAAAAGTGATGCGCTGTGAATACTTTCCGGATGCACTGTACATTAACCTGCTGCCAAACTGTGGTAGGAATTCCTTACAGCCCATGTTTTAATGTTCTGGGGTGGGGGATAAATGAATTGGAATGGAAGGATTAGACTCTCCAGTCCTTAATCTGGAAAGGGTATTATACATTGCTGATTTTGTATGAATTAAAAGTTTTTAGCATTTGTATAAAATTCATTGTCTCTGTATTACTGAAAGTCTAACAGAGAACAATGTGAAGATTCATTCTTGCCTAATCAGTGTTTTATCCGCACCAGTTTCCTTCATATGCCACAGTCCAGAGATGCACTGCAGAAATCTGTCGTGACTGGACATCAGACAAGGATGTCCCAAGGTCTGGGTGGCCATTGACACCCTCAGTGGAAGTTGTTGTTGCTACCATGGAGTGAGTCATAATAAATCAGAAAATGATACTGTAGTTATGGATCAGATGAATCCATTCTTTATGAACCGTTAAATATGAGCCTGGTCTTTGCATGGTTGGGTGCCAAGAATGTTGACTCCTAAAATTGTATTGCCACATCTGGCATTCTGAGGAGAATTCTGAGCAAAAGAAATTAGACTAGAAGAAACTGAGGAGGAGTTTTATAACTGGATGTTAGGAGGCCAGAGTCCAAGCAATAATCAAAACAATGGAAGTGTGCCGATTCTTCACCACCAAAAAAATTGGCAGGATAATGTCCTCCATTGTTTTGTGCTGATGAGGATATAGTTTATACTGATAATATGCCTTAAAGGCCCAGTCCATTAAGCTGACACGCTTTGCTGTTTGTGGTGGTTATTTGGGAAAAAGCACTTCAAAAATCTGTTGACCATCCCCTTCTGTTTCATGACAACACTTCTTCTTGCACTGCATGCATGAGCTGCAAGCCTGCTGTGTGATCCCGGGTATATATAGAGATCGCACATTCACTGTGTTGTCCCAACTTGGCCCCTTGTAACAGATTCCTCAATGTAAAGGACTAACTTCTGGAGACAAAAAAGTCAGCTACAGCCGAGTGGTGGTACACGCAAGACAAAGTGCTGTACTGGTGTGGCGTAGAAAAAGTATGTGAACATTATAGCAAGTTTATGTTTGGTATTTTAACAATTGGATTTACATGTGCTTCTCTTAATCAGCCAAGTACAACTGTTTAAGATCACCCAACCCCAAACCCTGCCAAAATCTGCTACTTAATGATGAGCACACAAATTGAAAATATTGCAACACTTTACTTTGATTCTCTCTTTACTGTGTTTGTAACTCTTTGTTAACTGCCACCTGACAGACCAGTGAACTGAAGCAGAAAAAACTTTAGTAACAAGGAGACCTCTGTTCCCTAAAAGTCATGGCAGTATCTTTGAATTTTAAAATTAAGTTAGCCTTGTTATTAATTGTGGGACAGCAAACCCACAGCTAGAACAAGTTATTTCAGTAAGCAAGTTTAGTTAACAAAATGACAGACATTATATAAAAAAATGGTTGAAACAAAAACCTGTCTCTCCAACATCTGGATGACCCAAACTCCTAATAAGTGATGCTCTTTTCTTGTAGGGAGTTTTAGTGGGATGGACTGACAAATCCACAGCCCACTGCAGGTGAGCCCCAGTTGAATTACAGTTCAAAGTGCATAGGTTGTTCATATAGAAGACATTTAGGCTGTGATGCTATATTAAGACCTAACTGTGACTAAAAAAAGATCAGCTTTATTCAACAAAGAAATAGTACATTTTGAGATCCTAGTCATATTTATACACCCCTGCATAATTCAAACCCAGTGTACACTTATTACACAACAATCATTTCAAAATACTCCTATTCAATTGTTTAAACATTTGACATATAGAATGCTGGTTTCATAAATCTCGCTGTTAAACAGACTTAAGACAAAACGTGAGTGTGGGACTTTATGACCAGTGAGTCAATGCAGCTGCACTCCTGGATGGTATTGTGCCACTCCATTTAGAGAGCAGCAGTGGCATATCCTGTGATAATAAATTTGGAAAACAGGTCAATAAAAATGAATGAGTGTTTATTCTAAACTTGTGCCTCAGCGTCATCAAGTTTGCTCAGTCCATGATCACTGGAAAGCAGTGGTTGTACTGCAATGTATATACAAGAGTTCAATACATTATTAGTATAAGGAAATCATTCAGTCTATCATAATTGAGGGCTTATTATGGTTCAGGGGACACATATTAAGGAATGTTTAGGAAAGGTTAAGTCAACATGGTGATAACTGGGATTGAAGCCTGACATCTGTTTTAATGTAAACCATTGTGGCAGTTTAAGAACTAAATGATATTCCACCAGAAGACAGTACTATTTATACAGTATCTATATCCTCTATCATATGTAGAATGAAATAAGAATTTTCCTATTTCATATGGTCTTTGCAAAGGATTATTTTAGCCAAATACCCAAGCTTTTAAACTTTTGTTATCCTCAAACAGCAAACACGATTCACTGAATAATTTCTGGTGGTTTTGACTTGACACCTAGTGGTTCCAGCAATAAGAAAAGTACCCCACTTGCTGTATTTGGTACCTCATTTATAAAAGTTTGTGTGAAAAATATGTATATGGCAAAAAAAATAGATTGGATAAAACCTGGTGTGTGCACATTTCTAAGCAATTTTCTCATTATTAATCGCTATCATCTTGCAATACGCGTACATGAACATGAATAATACATTGGCCTGAAACATCCACATATGGATCATGGCAATCAACCTCATTTATATGCAGTCACAATGCTGCAGAACTCTACTGGCTGGTAGAGCAGTCTCCCATCTGATGCATTGAGACCCCCAACCCCAAATTCAAGGGTGTGAGGCTGTGTTCCTCCACTGGGATTATACACTGCCTCTCCCTCTGCATTCTGGGGATATGGGAAAGGCGTAAGGCATTAATGTCTCAGTGGGTAGCCATTATTACTTGGCCCATGTAATGACATGATTGCAGTTACAATGAATAGTAAAGGCCACATGAAAAAACAAGGGTTCAGCCAGTTACCATACCAACAATCCAGCCATCACATCTGCCAAAGCTATTTGGTTTAAAATAAATGAATCACGGATTGATCCAGGCCAACGGGGACATGATGTTTGCCAGTAATATCTTGGCATCACAGTTGACTTGTGCATTAATGTATTGTCACTGCTCACATTTAACAAAAGCAGTTTCATTCCTGACAGTTCCCGGAGGAGAATGCAATATGCCTTTTTATGTTGACAAAAACATGTTATGTTTTATGTATGTGCTCCCACACGATACGAAAACTGTGACTTGTCAGCCAGGTCTCTAAGAAGTGAC
This sequence comes from Erpetoichthys calabaricus, assembly GCF_900747795.2. NCBI lineage: Eukaryota > Metazoa > Chordata > Cladistia > Polypteriformes > Polypteridae > Erpetoichthys > Erpetoichthys calabaricus. The sequence continues at coordinate 168,865,133 of NC_041395.2, read as the reverse complement.
AACAGGTAGCCAATATAAACTGACGAAAAAAACAAAAATGTTCTTCAGTGCAAATATGCAGCATTGGCCCTCTTAAAAGGGAACCAAAAATGCAGTCTACAAATCATATTCATCAATTTCACGGCCTAACATATTTGTTTACATCAACGCACAATATAATATCAGCTTGGTGATAATGAATTATCATTGGTGTGAGTTGTCATTTCCAAGTTTCTCATAAATGTTGTGTACGCACAAGCCAGAGTTGTAGTAAATGTACACAGGCTTTTGAATCATGATTTTTCTCTTGACAAATTGTGCTGTTAGCTTGGTGAAGTTGCGTACACACTTTTCAAGCCTCTTTTTTGTGCATGCACAAGCTTTATACAGTAAATGAAGCCCCTATCAATGTTTTTCAGTAACACATTGTCAAAGTGTGAAGTACGGTGAATTTCAGAGATAATACTAAACACCCACACAACTCTGGTGTGGTTTGCAAAGACTAAAACTTTTCTGATTGATCGTCATCATCCCAGCTACAAGACTCTATGCGATCCTGCTCTGGGAATTCTACCTGCAGATCGTACACAAAGTCTGGATCACCTTTCTTCTTTTGGTTCTTCTGAAACAGCTGATCCATCAGCTGTTTTTTCTTTGTCAGCTCATGCTCATCAAGTTTGTTCAGATCTTCTTCTGGATCCAAGGTAACTGCTGCCAAACTCTGCTCCAAACATTTTCCCAGGAGGTGATCTCGTAGAATGTGATAAAGTTTTTCCAGTTGCTCCAGTGGCACTCCTTGTAGGTATGTACGGTGACGTGGGTTTTTTTTCAGGTGCTCGGCTGCCTCGCCGCAGTCTAAGGAGAAAATAAAAAAAGCCATGTCAGCGCATACCCCCCAAAGAACACGTGTTTATGATGGCTTTAAGTATAGTAATAGAGTTACAGTAATAATAATAATACATTTTATTTATATAGCACCTTTCCCATGCTCAAGGCGCTTTGCAGAGTCTTAGAAAAAAAACATATGTAACATTGTTCTATTCAGGAAAACATTTGTATCCAATGAAACAGATAACAAAGCATTAAATAGAATAAAGGACAATAAACCAGAGTAAAATACTAAATTCAATACTAAAAGAAAAACCAAAACAAATAACCTAATTTGTGATATAACACACACAAGTTATTAGCACACAAGTTATGAGCACCTGGACAGAGAGGTAAACTGAAAGAAAGGGCAGAATGTTAAGTTAAAAGCCTTCCTAAATAGATGAGTTTTAAGTTGTTTTTTAAAAAGAATGAATGAAGTCAGCTGATCTAATTAATTCCAGGATGTCATTCCAAAGTCTGGGTGCTATGGAGCTGAAGAGTGCAGGTTAGTGTGAGGCACAACAAGATTACCAGAATCAGAGGACCTTAGTAGGCGAACAGGCACATGGTGATGGAGAAGGTCACTGATGTAGTCCGGTGTGAGGCCATTTAAAGCTTTGTAGGTTATTAATAGAATTATATATTCAATCCTGTAAGACACAGGGAGCCAGTGAAGGCGAAAGCAGGATAGGTATGACGTGCTCACTGTTGCTGGTTCATGTAAGGACTCTTGCAGCAGAGTTTTGAATCAACTGCAACTGTGATATAAGATTAGAAGTGGCACCTGCCAGCAGCGTGTTATAATAATCAATGCGGGATGTGATAAAAGCATGGACAAGTTTCTCTGCATTAGAAAAGGAGAGGAATGAGCGAACATGAGATATGTTACAGAGGTGACAATAAGAAAGTTTCTTAATGTGGTTTATGTAGGTGGAATAAGAAAGGGAGGAGTCAAAAATGACACCAAGATTCCTTGCATCAGAAGAAGGTCTGATGAGATCACCGTCAAGAGTGACTGAAAAGGAGCTTATTTTCTTAAGTAGCGCTTTAGTGCCAATTTGCAGGAATTCCGTTTTGTTGCAATTTAATTTTAAACAGTTCTTCTCCATCCAGGTTTTAATTTCACTGAGGCAAGTTGTGAGCTGAAAAAACTCTGATGAAGTTGCATTTGTGACATTGAAATAGAGTTGAGTGTCATCTGCATAAAAATGATAACCCAGTCCATAGCTACGAATAATATGGCCAAGGGGAAGCATGTAAATACAGAAGAGAAGAGGGCCGAGGACAGAGCCCTGAGGGACTCCTTGTGTGACTGGCGCGGAGATGGATCTGCTGTTGCCAAGACTAACAAACTCTTGCCTATCAGTCAGATAGGACTTGAACCACTGGAGGGCAGTGCCAGAGATACCCAGCATTTTCTCCATTCTGGACAGTAGAATGTCACTAGATGTCAGTACTAGAGTACTAAATTTCCATCACTTGTTTTAGAACTGTTGTTGGTTCTTTCTTGAAAAAAACTGACGTGTTAATTAAAAAAAAAAAAAAAAAAATGCACTGTTAACCACTTGAGTTTAAAGAAGGGGTGGGCAATGTCGGTCCTGGAGAGCCAAAGTGGCTGTAGGTTTTCATTCCAACCCAATTCTTAATTGCAACCTTTTTTCTCTCACTAAAACACCATACATGTGTGCGCTCCGGCAGTTTGGTGACAGCTGAGGAAGAGGTTGAGCATGTGCGTATCGGTAATCAAGTGAAAAGAACTGAACAAAATTTGTATGTACACATTTAATCCTGCACTCTGGAGGGGCAGCCCAGTTTGGAGTCACAGGGAGCCAATGATTATCACAGCACCACTGGGTGACAGGCAACAAGCAGACGTGGTGAACAGTACGTCTCTCCTTTGCAGAGCACAGCCAAGTACAAAAGAGTGTGCTGCATGCAATCCGGTAATAGAAACATATTAAAAAAAGTGTCAGTTTAGTTTTATATCAGCTATTTGCTGTTAAGTATTTTGTAACAGTGTAATCGAGCGGCACAGCAGCCTGTGTTCATATTGTGAATTTTAAAGGACTAGGGATGGGGATGGGAAAAGGAGATGGATGTTAGTCATTTCACAGCACATGAAAAGACTAAATGTAGTCTTAAAAACTGATAGTAAAGATTGCATTAGCATTAACAAAAGGAAATTATTACTCGGTGCAATAATGGCACATCGAAAAGAGATCAAATATATGGACAAAGGTGATACGACAGAAATATGTAGTTATTGTTTGGCTTTAAACTTTAAGTCGGAGACTTGTAGATCGTTTAATTCACGTTGCCATCAGGGAAAAGTAGTCTTTCTTCCAAATGAAGGGGCGTATCCGCGAGAATTAAAAGATTTGTTGTTTGGTGAAAGTGAATCCACATACATGAATGGCAGAGATGCGAAGTGGCGCAGGCCAGGGGGGCTGATGAGTGAAGACAGCAGGGGGCAATGTCCCCTAGTATTTATAAAACACAAGAAAATGATAACGTTTGGCTGGTCTCTGATGAGTTTCATGAACATTCATATATGGGCTTTGGATTTAATAATAAATTCTGGTCAGTCATATGTGCAGTTTTTCATACAAAAGAAGAAAAAGTAATGTAAATGTAACACACTGTTTACAATGTATGGTAATTAGCTATATAACATATTTAGGTACTTTTTTTGTAAGTAATGAATGATGCAACTAAGTTACTTTTAAAAGTAATGTTGTCTGACACCGCTCATGTGTTGAAGGGAAATACTCACCAGAAACCAAGTGATATATACAATATTTCCATACAAAAAAATGTTTCTGTTATTTGCAGATAAGGGACTTCATCAAGACGAAGACCAAACTACTTTGAAACTTCACATTCTCATTGGCTGAGAGGCAGGTGTTCTGTGACAGAGATTGTGGTGGATCAATACTAAAATTTGAACTTTGATACCGATACCAGCTTACACACCTCAGTACCGATACCAAAACTGTACCCAGCAAACTTCACTTCTTCAGCCCACGCACCTCCGTGCTCCATCACACACATTCGTGTATCTCCCTACTCCGCCACACCATACAAGTTCTCTCTCAGAGTTTCCAGCATGTTATTGCTCCACAGAGCTTGTCTCTCTTGGTGATTCGAGCACGAGGATGTACATATATTATAAAAAAAAAAAAAAAGAGCGGGGTGGGGGGTATACTCTTTTGGAAATTCAATTGTGCTCATATATGACAGAGCTTGATGTGCCTGCATGCAACACTAGTCAGGGTCGATACATTTATTGGCGTTTTTTTTTTTTCCCAGATTTTGACTGAGCTCTCTGAGCGTAGTGTTTGGGGCTTAAAGATGGTGTGAGAGAAGGAGTTTAATGTGGAAATACCAGATTAGATGTGGGATAAGAACTGGGAAAATGTTAAAAAATAACCAAAACAAAACAAAAGCTATTCAACTTAATATTATACATAGATCAGATGTGTCTCCTAGTCTTCAAAATAAACATTTACAGCAAGACCTTCATTATGTCATAAAGGTAACAGAGACACAGATGAGCTCACTCGCTGCTTGTGGTTCTGCAGCAGTACTGGTGGGAGATTTGTCAAGAAACTTAAAAATATACCGGGGAGGGAGACTAAAATGGACACACTATTCCTACTAGTTGGCTTCACAAGTAAGCATATTTTTAAAAACACTATAAAAATGTACTGACATTTTGTGCCTGGAAAAACAATCTTATTGTGGATTTCAGAAGGGGCACCTGCTATTAAAAAGTTGGCATAAAGTTACATTAGCATATATAGCTCTGGACTATCTAACCTGCCTCGTGAATTTAAAACACAATGTTCTCTATAATGTATGCAAGCCTTTTTTGACGTACATTGATGATGAGCTATCTGCCATATTGACTAAAGCTTTTACTTGAGATGGTAAATTGGCCCATATCTGATGAGAATAAGTTGCTCTTCTTGTGGTTTCATCAGGACACATTCATTCTCGCCATAAGCAATTTGATCTTTATGCTGAACTACATAGCAAAGACAAAGAAAACTAAAATTTTTGGTTAACATAAGAAACCAACAACTTCATCTGAGCATAGAAAGAGAAATTATCAAAATTTTTATACCCTAACACCAACTCCCACTGCGACGCAAAACAGGATTCAATAATGGATTGATGGATAAATAACCAGAACCCACCCAGGGAGTATCAGGTGCAATAAAATGAACAAACCAAGGACAGTATGCCAATCCATTTCAAGTTCCACATACACACGTGCCCCCACACTCATATGAGACAAATTGGGAATGCCAACTATTGTGACAAAGATACACAAATCTTGGGGAAATGGAAGGAAAGTTGCAATACCCAGAAAACACAGACACAGACATGGGGAGAACATGCAAATTCCACACAGACAGTCACTTGGCCATAGATTTAAACACTGAGCTCTCCATGCTCTTTCTATAACCTACAAAACAACATTAAATGTCAAGTATGAAAGCAGCAATTTCAAGCATTCTGTCAGAGTTAGCGATTAAAGATATGAAACAAAACGTGCATAACCAATAGTTAGCCTACAAGTGAGTGCATAGCCTCCTAATGATGATTTCTTTCGCTACAGCTAAATAAATTTAAACTCAAGCTGGAATGAGGATTGAGGTCTGTAGATCATTTATTGCAAATGCGTAAAGGCCCATAACAATCTGTCTGGTGTGGAAGAAAAAATAGACTTTGGGGTCACATAGTTATTTAAGATAAAGTACTTTGAGATGCTTTCCACATTACAATATTGCATCCATCTTAGAAGTATAAAAGGGTTAATAAATGCCAGAAACCAGTTCAGGCATATCAGGAAACCAGATAAAGTTCAAGTGAACAACAAAGACAAGAATGTACCAGGAGCAGGTCGCTATAATATACCAAATGTATGATTAAAAGATCAACTAATGTCCTGTAAACAGTAAAACTGGACAGTTGTTACATGCACAGAGATTTCAAGGGTAATATCTAAACTAGGAGATATTGAAGAACAAGGATATAATGGAGAAAGACTGGCCATGCTCTGTGCTTTTAACCAATCAGAATATGATATGAAAGCATTAATCAGCACTGTTATTCAGTTATCAATAAATATGACCTTCTGTTTTTTATTCTGTGATCATTCTGTAATAGACTGTAGTGAAGGATGCCGCCTTTCAACATGTTCTGCAAGAGAATAAATGACGCAAAATGAAAAGCTTTTCTCCTGCCTGATGACTGACTCAAAAGGTTTCTGGCATAGAGGCCGCATTGGACCGTGTCGCCGACGATGAAGTATCTACCTTATTGCTGCATGTCGGCACTAATGATATTTATTCACAGCAATCTGAGGTATTAAAGAGGAACTTCATCTCTCTTTGCATCAAAGCTAAAAGAAAATGTCGGAATTTAGTTGTATCTGGCCCCTTACCAAGATTATATAGAGGGGATGTGATTTATAGCAGATTGCATTCCCTTCACTGCTGGCTAGAAACCTAGTGTGCAAACAAAAGCATAGCGTTTGTGAACAATTGGGATGATTTTTGGGAAAGGCCTGGATTTTTCAGAAGAGATGGTCTTCATCCTAACTGGAGGGGATCTTATGTATTATCCCAAAATATGGCAGCAAAACTGCCTGGTTGACTGATTAGAGCACCATCCAGGCCGCAGTCATGTGATCTTAAATCACAGGCTGTTGTTTATCCCACCTGTTACTTTCCTGAAGCTGTTACCCATAATGCTTGTCTTGGGGCATCCAGTAAATTTAGTCTTGATACAAACCTTAAATTAATTGATAACCAAAAAAATAAGGTGTATAATTAGACCAAGGGATAAAACCAGACCCTCCACCAGGGGCATCTGTAATAGAAATTTACTACAAATTAAAACAAAAAGTATATCACCAATTCAGAAAGAAGCATACAGTTTTAAATGCTGCTTATTGAACATTCGCTCTCTTGGCACTAAAGCTGTTTTGGTAAATGATATTATATTAAGTACAAAATCTGATCTGTGTCTTCTCACCGAAACCTGGCTTAGTAAATGTGACACTGTCCCCCTAGCTGAGGCGTCACCAGATGGATACTCGTTCCTTCATAAGTCTAGAGATTCAGGTCGAGGAGGAGGCCTTGGAATAATTCACTGTAACAAAATGCAAATCACTTCTAAAAATTTAGGCAACTTTACATCCTTTGAGGCATTCATTTTAAATATTAAAACAGATTCCAACACAATTATAGTGCTAGTCTATAGACCACCAGGGCCGTATTCATTGTTCATGTCTGAATTTAGCAACCTTCTATCTGATTTGGCTATAAATTATGATCATGTAGTACTGATGGGAGATTTTAATGTACACATTGATGTGGAAACTGACACTTTTAGCAAATGTTTTACTTATTTGTTAAATTCAGTAGGATTTTGTCAGAATGTCAGAGGTCCAACTCATAATCATAACCACACATTAGATTTAATTATAACTTACAAAGTTGAAATTCAAATTTTAATTATTACTCCATTAAGTGAAGTTATTTCCGATCATTACTTAATTACATTTGATTTAGTCCTGCCCTTGCCAACACACTCCCAGATTAAAACAAAGACAGTGCGACATCTAGATTGTAATTCTGCTTCAAAATGTATAGATACTTTGAGTAAGTCGAGTGTAATTGTGGAAAACCATTTAGATCAGTTAACATCAAATGTAAACGCGGAAAACAATTTAGATCAGCTAACATCACATTATAATGTGACCTTGAGAGATGCTCTGGACACAGTGGCTCCCCTTAAAACAAAAGTGATCAAAGCACATAGAAACTCTCCCTGGTTTAATGAAAACACTCGAGCTCTTAAATTAAGAGTGTCGAAAACTGGAGCGCAGATGGAGAACAACAAAGCTACATGTCTTTCAAATTGCATGGACAGAGAGTGTTAATAAATATAAAAAAGCCCTCTTTAAAGCTCGGTCAGAATACTATTCTACATTAATAGATAACAATAATAAAAATCCTCGGGTACTGTTAGAACAGTGGCTAAATTAACAAATGGAAATTCAGATCAACAGTGCAAAATACCAACAGATATTAGCAGTACAGACTTATGAACTTCTTCAATGAGAAAATTAAAAATATAAGATCCCAGATCTCTGCATCACAGTACAAACCAAATACTAGCTTAGCAGACCCTGTCTCACATTGCACTCAGCACCTTAGTAATTTTAATCCTGTAACTGAGCAGGAAGTATTAAGTTTAATTTCTAAAATGAAGCCCACTACTTGTTCCCTAGATCCAGTGCCAACAAAACTAGTAAAAAGTGCAATGGATGTTCTTACAGCGCCTATCCTAAACATTATCAATAGTTCATTATTGCATGGCACAGTACCTGATACACTAAAAGTGTCAGTCATTAAACCATTACTTAAAAGTCAGACCTTGACCCACATATACTAAATAATTATAGGCCTATTTCAAATTTACCGTTTCTCTCTAAAATACTAGAAAAAGTAGTCGCCAGTCAGCTTCAGACACACCTTACGCATTACAATTTATTTGAGAAATTCCAGTCTGGTTTTCGCACTGGTCATAGTACAGAAACGGCACTAACACGAGTTGTAAATGACATTCTGATATCCTCTGATGAAGGAAACTCCACTGTAATTATGTTGTTGGACTTAAGTGCAGCATTTGACACCATCGACCATTCTATTTTACTGCACAGGCTAGAAAATGATGTTGGGCTTACAGGCACCGTGCTCGCTTGGTTTAGTTCTTACTTATCAAATCGATTCCAATATGTACAGAAATGTGCTGACAGTACTCCATCATTATACACAGAAGTTCAATATGGTGTCCCGCAGGGCTCAGTACTGGGACCTTTACTGTTTTCACTTTACATGCTTCCACTGGGATATATCATTAGGAAACATAATGTTAATTTTCACTCGTATGCAGATGACACCCAGTTATACCTTTCATTTAAATCAGATGAAGTTTCTCCAATGCTGTCTTTAATTAGTTGTGTTAGTGAATTAAAGGAGTGGATGAATAAGAACTACTTGTCTTTAAATACAGATAAAACAGAGATGTTAATTGTTGGAGGGAATGATGCTGATCACAACTATATTTTGTCATCATTTAACTCAGTGGGAATCCCAGTCAATTTTACTGAATCAGCCCGCAATCTAGGAGTTATCTTTGACTCTAGCATGTCATTTAAAGCGCATATTACAAAGTTGTCTAAAACATGTTTCTTCCATCTTAAAAATGTTAGGAAATTAAGGCGCTTTTTAAATAAACAGGATTCTGAGAAACTAATTCATGAATTTATCTCTAGTAGGATTGACTACTGCAATGCGGTGTTCACTGGATGTTCAAACTGTTCTTTATACAGCCTCCAGTTAATCCAAAATGCGGCTGCGAGAATTATTACAAGAACAAGAAAATACGAACACATAACTCCAGTTCCTAAATCCTTACACTGACTCCCGGTTAAGTTTAGGGCAGATTTCAAAATCCTTCTTTTAACATATAAAGCATTAAATGGTCGAGGTCCAGCTTACTTGTCTGAACTTATCATGACTTACAAACCTGAGCGCACATTAAGATCTCAAGATGCCGGTCTGCTTATGATCCCAAGGAATAATAAAATAACAGTGGGAGGTCGAGCTTTTAGTTACAGGGCCCCTAAACTGTGGAATGGTCTGCCTGCTACTATAAGAGATGCCCCTTCGGTCTCAGCTTTTAAATCCCGGCTGAAGACTCACTACTTCAGTTTAGCATATCCTGACTAGAGCTGCCGATTACTGTACAGACTGCATCTCTGTTGTTAGTCATTAGCACTTAAACATAAGTAACAGGACAGTTATAATTGTATACTAACCCTCACTTATTCTGTTTTTCTTCTCGGTACTCAAATGTGGCACTTGGTGCCATGGCCCACCTGCCAAGTTGTTTTGCCTGCCTAAGGAAAAGTCATCCCAGATGGAGGATCGCAGGAATCGTGGGAAAGAGGGTTCCTTTCATCGGATTGGCTGGCCCAGCACTGTTTCAGCCGTGGAATGGTCAAATGGGGGAGGCAGCTTGAAGGATGAGGTCTCCAGGACTCTACACAAATCCAAATCTTATCATGGGATATATCATCTACTGTTAAATTCTGCTCTGTACTTCTAAAATTTATATTTTTTATTTCTTACTATATTGAGGAATTGCTCTGTTCTGTGAACTGCATTGTATTGTATTGACCCCCTTCTTTTGACACCCACTGCACGCCCAACCTACCTGGAAAGGGGGCTCTCTTTGAACTGCCTTTCCCAAGGTTTCTTCCATTTTTTCCCTACAAGGTTTTTTTTGGGAGTTTTTCCTTGTCTTCATAGAGAGTCAAGGCTGGGGGGCTGTCAAGAGGCAGGGCCTGTTAAAGCCCATTGTGGCACTTCCTGTGTGATTTTTGGGCTATACAAAAATAAACTGTATTGTAAACTGTATTGTATTTTATCAGACTTGTCCTGTTACTGTTTCTTTAATTAATGTGATTATAATGATTCTTACAACACTGGCAATACAAAGTTACCATCCTCTTAATCCAGTTATAAAATTGAGCAAGCAGATGGTGAACAGCTACATAATCCTTTGAAATTATCAGTGCATGCCCCCAAACTTTAGGAAGAAAACTAAAGATTCACATATACTAATTACTTGCCTGAAAACCTGAAGAAATTCCTTACGGGCATCACCCTCTTTCGGGTCTGATTTTTCACTTTGTCTTCATAAATCAAGACAATGGCAGGGGGAGAAAACTTAACCCCACATTTCTTTGCCACCACAGACATTTCAGTTGGAGTAGATGTGCAGCGTTTGATAGAAGCAGCAAATGTGGAGCAAACTGGTGCTTCTTTTTGGCTCCAATTTTAATCCTGGGACAGCCTTTTCTAAAAATATACAAGACAAAAAAAAAAAAAAACTGTAAGCATGTGCTTAAAATAAAATTTAAAAAAAAAAGATTTTGAAGGATTGTCTAAACATTTGCAATGTGTTCGAAATTTGTTGCAATATTTAATCTCCAAGATCATAATTTATAATACTGAATCAAGCCAGATGGGCAGACGCTACAACCAGTCTTGTGAATAACAGTAACATCCATCCATATTCTTGACTCATTTTTACAGCCTAATGTCACAAGAGCTGGAGATTCTTCGGGAAGTAACCTTTTAGCTTAAATAATGGTACAATTCTCATTTCCAGTACTTATTTCCCTGCTGCCAGTAACAATATGTGCTTTCCCACCACAGAAACTTTTTTCAGGAATTACAGACTTAATATAAATTCAGGAACTTTTGTAGCATGCTCACTGCAGGAACTTGGGCCATTTGTAGATTCTGGTACTTTTTTTTAGCTCGGGCTCCACAGCATGTTCATTTTTGTTTAACCAGGAACTATCGTGGGTGGGGCTTGGGCGATAAATTGTGCAGATTGGTTGACCATAAGTACTGGTGCCAGCTTACAAATCTGTTAGTAGTTCGGACTTTGCAAAGTTTTCAGTGATGGAGTGCTCCACTTTGCATGGCATCACGCTTCATAGTACGTAGTGCCGGTGTACCACATCGATGCAATGATCTCCCAGTGCTGTTGCAATCACTTTGAAGCAATAAGGTGTGGAGTTCCCACATGAAATCCTGAATGTGCATCACTCATCTTATTTTACTCTTGCATATTTTGCATAAAGGTTAAAGTTCTTGTTGTGCAGTGGGAACACAACACACAAGAGTGGCCAGAGACCACAAAGGCCCAGGGCCTACATCGTACTGGAATTCATTGGTTCATGAAAACAAAGTTCCTGTGTTGGCAAAATGCCTAATACAGATCCACTAATATGCCCTGTGCAAGGAACTGTTGTGCCATTAATCCTTTACTTCTTGGCACTGCAAAAAAGAAGAAATAAAAAGAAATGAAGGCACTGTGAACAGTGTCTCTGCTCTGTGTTTCAGTATTTCTCTTGGGTTTAAATTGCCTTCTGCCATTATGCGTTGTATTATTGCTTGCTTTGCAGAGCCTCTTGTCATATTTACTACTTTAAACTAGGAAATGAAAAAGGACATACTATAAAAAGAGCTGTAAGCAATATGAATTGTTTGTCGTGAAGTGTATTATATAAAAGGTGTGTTCTATGAAATAAGCTATATAAAAGGTTGACTAGTAAAGTACTTTATCAAAGGCAGTGAATAAAAAACATCTCAGTAGTTAAGTGGCCTGTGACAGACTGGCTTCCCATCCGGGGTTAGTTCCTGTCTTGGGTCTTATTCTGCCAGGGCAAGTTTTGGTTCCCAACAAACCTGAATTAAGTTATGTTTGTGAATGTAAATGTAGCTAATTTAGGGATATCAGTTAAAGATGTGTGTATGCTGTGGAGGTGCTAAAAATGACTTATAATCTTCTTTTATGAAAGGTGCCATGTAATAGTGAGATTGTTTGGTTATCCCCAAAATGATCTTTCCCTAATAAAGAAATCAGACATGCATAGAAGAAAGACAAAGTTTATGTTAACTGAGACTGTTTGGGCATCATCCTATTAGAATGTAGCACCTGGCACCACAGCTATAAAAAATCATACATGGGTAACAGGGCCCTTGCAGAAATCACTACATAGTTAAAATAACAATTAATAAGTGAGACAGGCAAACAGCTACTGTGGAAGATACTCTGCTACTCCTTATGTGATGTTGTTTCTGTGGGCCTCCAAGATCCGCCTGGATAAGAATGACAAATTTCCTTTAACCACCATCATAACTGTTTTATCTGTAAAGCTAACTTGACCAGCATTACATGCTTGGTTTTCTTGATGACACTAACAATGTGGCATTTATCAGATTCCCTGATTTATTCACTAAAGTGGAAGAATCACGCAATCAAAGCATTTTTTCAACCATTGTAATCATTCAAGCCTACTAAGGTTACCCTGCCCCCTTTGCATCTGGCATGCATTTTCAGAGATTGGGGCATTACTGGACGGTGCCTTAACACATTAAAATTAAAAATAAAGCATAAATGTACTTGTGATTGGATTTTAATTGGATCATTCAAACAAAAAACAACATTTGCAGTTAGAAAGCCATAGCCCCCACTTAAACACTTTTGTGCACATGGAGAACATGCAGTGTTAAAGTTTGTGATTCGCCATCTGTTGGAATGACATGCAACACACTTTATTACTACAAATGTTTATGATGTGTGAGTTGTTGGAATGACATCTGATTTCCTGTTGGTAAAACAAATGCAATGAATATGGCTCTGCTATATGCCATTTGGTATGGGATTCATGAAAGCAGTTAATGTTTGTGATGCACCATCTGTTGGAATGTCAAATGCAATACATTTTATTACTACAAATGTTTGTGATGTGCCACTTGTTGGAATGACAGAGACATAGCAACCAGATGGACACACAGATACACAAACACACGTCACTTAATTAAGGTGAACACCCACCTTGGCTATAATGCAATAAAATATCTTTTTTTCTTCTTGTCCTCAGTTGTCAACTGGTCAAGTTATTATTGTAACATTAGAACTATTTTAACAAGAACAAGCCACTCAGCCCAACAAACTTGCCAGACCGATTCACCAAATTTATTCCAAAATAACATGGAGTGGAGTTTTGAAAGTCCCTAAAGTACTGCACTCAAGCAGACTCGGTCATTTATTCCATGTGGTTGTGATTTTCTGGGTTTGCAAAAACTTTCTAACATTTCCGTGAAATAAATCTACCATTAGATGTCTGTCAAACCTGCTAAATTGATAGGATACACAGGTAGAGCAAAAGGACGAGAAAATAAACAGAAAGAAATGGCCAAAACCAGGAGTGTAATCAATCAAGTTGTATGAACCAAAACACTAACTAAGAATTATAGTCAAAAAGCTTGGAGCAGAAACTTTCACGAGACAATCATCACAACAACGCACATTAAGGTTTGTTTGAATATCCACAAACCTAGACTGTAACTCATTAATCAATACATTTGTTCTGAAGGAATACCTGCCTACTTACCAAACCTACCTGTTCAGATATCAACATTTCCCAGCTTAGTAGTCAGCAATTGAGTGTTCAGGGGTGAGGAAGACTGTTCAAAGAAGGGTGCTTCTGATAAAAGTTAACTCCTGTTTGTCATTTCATGATGTTGTTAATACTGGGGACGTGGTAGAGAAGTACACTTGAGCATTGTTGGAGTTAACTATGTACTACACATCGAGCACACAAATCACACACATATATTTGATTTGCGGTGTTGTGTTTTAATTCGCTAAACTTGACTACTGCAAGATCATGCAAAAGAAAATATCCATTTATTATTTTTAATGCACAAAATGTGTCTTTACAATATTAGTTAGAAATTCCCTTCACGAGTAGACTGCTGAAATAAACATGTGCCTTATTTCTTTATAAATTTAGCAGCATCATAAATAGGAAAAGGTCTCAATTAGTGTAAACTACTCTAATGTGGGGTGTTCATAAGAAATGTAATGTTTTCTGAAATATGAAAATGTGTGCTTCAATTTAAACAAAGTCAAAACGTTCTGGATTTTAACAGAAATTTGTCATCCTCTGATCAAGGTCCATAGAGGGCTAGATCCCTAGTAAATAATCAAGTTTCAAAAATATTAAAATAATCAAGTAAATAATCAAGTATCAAAAATATTATATTCGTTATCATCAACCACACATTCCTATATTGCCCGTCCCCATTTTTTCAAAGTTTTTTGAAAAGGAGTAAGTTTGACCCCTCATATTCTGAAAAGGACGTGAATCCATGGGGTCAGTTGATGTAGTATGCACAACTTCAAGTAATTTTTGTTGAAGACACCTGTTGTTTTACTCTACTGTAAGGGTGTCATTTACTGTGCAAAAATGATAAAACAAATTTGGGGTTTTCGAGGGTGGAAGGCCAGTCCTCGACGTGTTGCATATCATCAAGACGAATCGAACTGTCTACCAGTAACTCCGAAATGTATTTAATGGGTTCGGCAAGGGTTGCATGAATGGGTAAATTGCTTGTAAAAAACGATGTGTAGTAGGCTCCTGATCAAAAGTCGTCTTTGCACGTCCACTAGGTGAGGCTGTTCTCCGCGTTTGCTCTGTAATACCAATAGAGGCCGCGATTGGCCGTTATTCCCACCTACGTATTCTTTTTTTCTTTTTTTATAGCTGTATTGCTTTTATTGTAATCATTCCATACAATCACCTACGTATTCTGTCAGCAAATCATCTAAAAATGAATGAATGCCAATTGGCAACAGATTTATCACCAATTTGTTTTTCGATAATCTTTAAAATATCGATCAAAAGCTTTGGATGTGATATCAGTTTGCATTAATTCCTCGAGTAATACTGATGCGAATGATCACAAATGCAGAAGATTTACACCGGTTAAACTGATTCTGTATTCTCGCTGCTGTAAGCTGGAACGCAATAGCTTGATACCAGAGGAGAAACGAATCGAACGAACGCTTTCGGCGAACTCGACCCATTGTTGCTATTACCAAGGGTACATATTATCTACAGGTTTTCCTCAAAATAGCCAACACCCCTGAACACAAAGTGGTCGAGAATCTCAACGGGCGAACATGCCACAGAAAGTACAATATTGTGTCACGGGTTTATGGTTCGAAGGCAACACGCATGATCCACGAGCCTCAGTTTTTAATATAAAACTTTTTTTTAGGAGCTACAGTTTTTAAATAGATCGAACGAAGCCTTTTATCTGCTTTTGTATATGTCACACATACGTTTTATTGAGAATGACACGATTACTGAATCTTACTTAAATTGGATCCTTTATCCATAACTGTTTCATCCCGAGATGAGTAAAGGTGATCTTAAGTCAACAGCCTCTGAAAGAATAAAAAGAAAAGATTGCAATCAGTCAAAATTTTATGAAATCCACTTTTTTTATACAGTATTTATCTATTTTTTCCTAGCGCCTAAAATCAAGTAAACAACCTTGCGAAAAAGAGTCCAACCGATTCCCAACCTTCCCTTCGATCCAGGTTTCTCGTTGGTCCGAGTTGCTATGGATACGTTACAGGACCTTAAGGTCCCGGCCTATCTTAATAATATGCCTAAACAAAAAAATGTAAAATTTCTAAAAACTAATAATTGTTTTTGTCGTATAACATTTAAAATTAGTAGCTTATCTTTGGTAAAAATCCATTATTAGTCTAATTATTAATTTTCTTTCAGTAGTACAGTACTTTTATTTATTTAACTGGCAGATTGCTGACCTACTAAAAACATTAGCGTTATTCTCACTTCCGGTTAGTGAGTTGAAGGGCTGTCACTTCTGCTGGTTTGGTGCATGGAAATGGAAGTTAGTTTTGTTTGTTTTTTCGTATGGTTTGCTGTTTCTTCTTTTGCTCAGAAAGGTAAACCGTTTAATTAATTCTTGTCGTTATTCAGCGCTGTCTGAATTGACATGAATACTTAAGATGCAAAATTAAGAAATTAATAGTTTACAGATGTATATAAGATGTACAATAATATACAAGCGAACTGTTTATACATGATGACACAACAAAATACATTTTCAAATACAATTCAATTCTGGGTCGCGGAGGGATCGAAATACATGGTGCCAGCACTGGACACACGGCAGTAAACAGTCCTGGATATAGCGCCGTTCATCAAAGAGCACTTTAGTTTTTTGTAAAGCGTTTTTCACTAGCTACAGGCTCAGAGCGCTGTCACAGCTTCACAAGTAAAATGCAGTGACAAACGTTATATAATGTATAAGCACAAAGTACACATTTGTTTAAACACACAGTAAGCACAATCTGACCATTACGATTATCGTTAAACTGTGTCAATTTGACAGTGGAGGAGAGGAAACAAAAACTGCACTGTGTAACCTGGTCTGTCGATGATTCCATGGTCTGTTATAACAAGTCAATCACAGTCACTCCTTAGCATTTTGTAAGTCTGTGGTTGACCCTCATATCGCATCAGTTTGGAATCATCAATAAAACAATCTACACTTCCTATGAAAATGGGGGTGGAAAACTTGCACAGTCACCGAGATTGTGCAGTCTCCACACATACAAATAACTGGTATTGGGATAGTGATAACCACAAAATATGAAGTACTTCGTGATTTTATGTGAGCAAGGCAAGTACTAAATTTAAAAAGCATAATTCTGAAAGATTCCTTTAAAAACTACAGTAGGTGGCTTCAGAATAGATAATAATTGTGCCTCCTGGACATACTCACTACATACAGTATATACACTACAGTTTGAAATTTTTGAGCATATGGACGGACGTGTGAGGGTCCGATGTTCTGACAACAAGAAAAACTTTGGAAGGTCCAGACTGTGAAATCCATTATTTTGAAAATGTTCGAATACAAAATAGGAATTGCAGCAGTCCACGAATAAAAATGCCTAGGGTAATAATGATTACATTTCCCAAGTTGGTGGTTTTCACCCAATACCACATGCACATAGAAAATATTTGATTATTGGAAACTTCTATGTTGTTTTTAAATATATGTTAAAATAGATAAATATTGCAGGAATACTTCCTATTTCAATCATCTATCTGATTGATATTTTTTATTTCCGCATTCCCATGCCTCCATAGAAAATTTGTTTGTGATCATTGTATAAAGAATTCAATAGCAACAATATTTATTTTCAGTTGTCTTTTATTGTATTGATATGTCTGTTCAGGAATATATTATTTCTGAAGTAAATGATTATCACAGCTCGGGGAAAAATAAATCTGCAGACATTTTATTTTTCCCCCTGAGCTTATTATTTTCTTTATGCTTGATGTGCCTTTATATTTTTTAATACATAGGGTATGATGTAGGTTTACATCATAAATCCGGCTCAACATTCTTTTTTAAATGTGTGATAAGTCACCTAGCAAGTTTAATGAAGATGCATGACATGTCTCGTGGTGGTGCTCCTTGTGGAATGTGCTAATTTTGTCACCTTTTAATTGTGGGACTTACTTCAAGTACATTGAATATATGGTTCTTTTTAAAAGTACTTGTAGAATCTTGTGATGCCTTTTAAATGAGAGAGAGAGAGGTTGTGAGCTATTTTTTAAAGTCTTACTTTTTCACAATCGTGGCATATATTAGTTTTGCCAAATGAAATTACGTTCTAAGATGAATCATATTTTATAAATTTGAAAAAATAAATAGCCTGCTCTTGCACTTTGTAATGGAGCTAATAGGTGCTCTGGTCCCATTGTGAAGAAAAGTCTTAAAACCTTCCGTATAAATACATTTTTCAAGCTGAAAATGTTATCGATGTCTTGGGATTACACACATGCTGCAAAAACATCCATGACATTTTAAGAAGGAAAACAATAAAAAAAAGTATGCTTCATTTTAGAACAAAAATTTAATGTGGCAGACAAATATATAAAATGCAAAAATACTAAACTTATTCCTTAAGTATTTCTTGAAAAGTAACTTGCACCTTTTATTGAAAAATATACTGGAAATTTGGAGAGATGAACACAGAGGTGTTATGGTATGTAGCATGCTGTTTTGAAGACGTTGTTCAGTGCTAATGGGAGGCCAGTTTCCTTTCGTTATTTTCTGTCTTTTGAATACAAGAAATCTGACACTGCTGTCGGTGGCCATTTCTTTATGCTCAGTCTGCTATCCTTTTTCATTTTAGGAGACCAGAGCTACAGCCTGGAAGGTGACTGGTTAAAATCTGTCAGTGTACGTAGACAGCTTGGGAAAAAGGGATTTCACAGGTAATTCCTTCCTGTGCCATTGTATTTATAAAGTTCCTTATCCATTGTCTTTTTGAGGCCTTTTTGCATAATTAGGAAAGTAACTTTTGACATGGGAATGAGTTTTTGCAGAGTGGACTAAGTTATTTAAATTCATCTAGTCTTTTTGTTTCTTGCAATGTTGTCACCACTGCAGAATAATTTTGACACCACAAAAAAATGAATTATTAAATTAACTAACACATGTAACACTAATGTGTTATATGTGACTGCATCTTACTTCTCTTTAAGATCAATTAGGTGCTTCAGTTTAATTGTGTTTTGGGATTTTCTATAGAAGCAGAACTGCACACATCACCTTTTACCAGTTGTCTTTCTCAGTGTCTTAAGGTGCTTTATGCTCACCAAGAGTTGGAGATCCTACATGGGTAAATTCTTAGTCATCTGAGAATATGTGTTTTTCTGTATTTGTATGCTGTTTGAAAGTGTGTTTTCTCTGTACTTGAACCAACCTTAGTGATTAAAAAGCACAGCATCTTGAACTGTTAGGCCGTGAACCAGAGACAAAATATCAGCGTTAGCATGGAGAGAGCTCTGGGGATGAAGGACTTTAAACTTGTAATACTGAAAGTTCCAGAACCATCTGGTGATGCAAGAGTTCGACTCCTTATGCAAAGCCATCCACTGGAGAGGTGCATTGTCCATAAACAAAGTGAGTTCATGGCGAAACCAGTAGTACCTCAGTTGGTTAATAGCCTCACAATCTTCCGCCATATACCTCGTCACCCAGTCCAGCAATTTCTGACTCAGTTACATGATAGGGTGTTCTGCACCATTGACACTTTGACTCAAAACGGCACAGAGACCTTTGTCCGAAACTTCGTGTCTGAAGAATAAAAGGTAGAGAAATATTAGGTGCAGTCATAAGGACCTGTTTTAAGTCACAGAAGGCAGCTTCTGTTTCAGTATCTAATACCACCGAGTTAAGGACCTGCTTCTTTGTAAGATCTGTCAAGGCTACTGCCTTCTCAGGGGAACATGGAACAAACTGGTGGTAGTACCCTGCCAAACCCAAGAAGGCTTGCAACTGCTGCTTGGTCTTCAGACGGGGCCACTTCATTATGGGATCAACATTAGCACATGATAGACGTACTGTACCTCTACCCACCAAGTAGCCCAAGTGAGTTGACGGAGACAAAATAAAGTAAAATTTCTATGGATTCATCTGAAGACATTGCTTCCAGTTTGTTTCAGAAACACGCCACAAACATGCTGCACATATTCCTCCCAGGTGCTGGAACAGATGAAGATGTCATTCAGGTAGTTGGCACTACAGGAGTTGTGAGGGCATAGCACTCTATCCACCAAGACATTGGAAAATTGCTGGAGCAAGTGTAATCCGAATGGGAGGATGCAACACTGCCACTAGGGTGCTGAATGTGGTCTTTTCCTTTGCAGATTCAGTTAAAGGAATTTGCCAGTACCCTTTCATCATGCCAAGAATGGTCAAGTGTCATGCTTACCCAAGCCATTTGAGAAGTTCATCAAATTGGGAGACTTGATTAAGCTGGCGGAAATCAATGCAGAAGTTTCCGCTTCCATCCTGGGACCAGAACAATGGGACTAGAATGATGGGACTATACCAGGGACTGAAACTTTCCTCTATTGCATCAAGGTCCAGTATTCAGTTGATCTCATGTTTTGCTTCTGGGAGCGGTGCAAGTGTTCTTGGACGAATACTCGTGGCACTTTAATGACATCATGAGCAATCGGAGAGGTCCTTCCAGGTTTCTCATCTACCACTTTCAGGATAGAAATATGGCTGACTCACGCTGTTGTCATTGTTTAAGTGTAAAATTGGTTCTGAAATTAAGGGCATTTTGTAGTGCAAATGAAGAATGAGGTTGTCTGGAGTAGGGATTGGCTTCCATATTCTTCCACGGCTTCAATAGATTAACATGGTAAATTCGTTTGGGAGGTCAGTGATTTGGTTGTTCACCAAATGATCGACCAGTCCCTTTCTTTCCTTAATTTCTTAGGGGCCATGCCAATGGGCCAATAATTTAGAATGGGAAATGAGTATGAGTACCTTGACACGCTCTCCAGGACAACACTCACAGAGTGTTGTTGCACAATCATGTGCTGATTGCACATGCTCCAAATTTTCCTTTATTATACGAGCTGAATTTTAGTAAATCTATTGTAAGATATAGTCAAGAATATTTGTGTAAGGGAGTGCTTCATCTTCCCATCCTTCTTTTAGAATGCCCAATAGGCCCTTTGGTGTTTTGTCTTTATAATAACTCAAAAAGGGAGAACCCCATGGAGGCTTGTAGGACTTCCCGGTAAGGAAATAGAATGACGAGAAGTAGCTGATCCTAATTCCCCCCATTCTCACTGACCACCTTATGTAGCTTCTGTTTTGAGTGTCTGATTGAACTGCACTACTAGACCATCAGTTTGAGGATGATACTCAGTAGTTTTCAAATAGTTAATTTTGAGTAATTTGGCAACCTCCTTGAACATTTCTGAGGTGAAGGGTGTTCACTGGTCCGTTAAGATTTCTTTAGGGATGCAAAGACCCATATTAGTTCCCATGCAATATTTTTGGAATTAGCAGCTGTCAAGGGGATTGCGTCAGGGTATTGTGTACTGTAATCTACCAGCACAAGTATATATGTATGGCAATGGTATTAGGGCACAGGGGGTCCTACAGTTTAAGGCCAGGTTTACACTTCACGCAACACGACACATGCTCCAGCGGACGCTCCTGCTATGCAAGCGTTTTACTGTTTACTAGCTGACGCCCGCCGTAGCATACGGCGGTGTAAGAATAGGAACGGAAAACAGTGAGAAAGGAATTCAGAATTCAAGAAGAAATAAATACTTCTTGAAAGACGCAGTGTGCGTATAGAATTTCCAGCCAAGCAGGATTACATGTGAAAGTGATAAATAAATCAGGCTTTCCGAATTTACGTACTATGGCCATGGCATCCTGATAGTTTTGTTGCATGTATCTTGGACTTCCTGAAAATGTGGACGGTAATATGATAATTTTGCCTACACAAACATTGTTATTTTCAGCGTTAGCTTGCAGTGCGTCTGATAGTTTGATGTGCAGATCTTGTTGATGTAATCTGAGATAGTTGAGACGCGCGCCCTCTGTTTTAACATACGCATCTACAACGTACTGTTGGAATAGTTTGCCGCTGGAGTGCAAAATACTAAATGTATTCCTCATTGCTAATCTGTACGCAAAAAATTGACATTGAGTAAGCCTTGTTCGCTTGGCGGTTCTTTTATCGGGAACATGTTTTAAATCTTTGTGCCAGCCAATGTCTCCGTAAGGGAATAAAAGTGGGTAAACCATAGGATCGCAATTCATACTGAGCGTGGAAATCTGTTTACAGGAGTTGCCTATGGGATAGATGCAAATGTCCCTTTCGGCAGGCGTTTTGCCATCTTCTCCGATGAAAATCGCTGCAATATCTGTGTGACATGTCGGGGCATTGTATCGTTGTAAATCCTGCCTAGGGGTTTCCTTGAAAACCATTCGTACAGATGCTGTTGGATTGGACTGAGTGATTTCATGTATGTGTTTGTATGATTTAGCGAAGGGGTTGATGGTTCTGAGCATGGAATCTAACTGGAGAAGTACATTTTCGCTGCATGCAGAATGTGCTTTATTTTGTAAGCGTACTTTAGTAGCTTGCGCTGTGTCAAAAATATACAACTGTCCATATCCTGGAGAGGTAGAAGTGTTAGCGTATAGTGGAGAGATTTGGTGATAAATTTGCCCGTGTATTTTAAAACAGTATGGTCCATGGCCAGGAGGTTGAGTTATCTGTGCACCCATGGAAGCAAACGCTAGAGAAGGGTTGTATTCTCGAATGTCTTCACGATAATTTTTAGCTTTTGATGTTTGCTGTGTAAGAAGCTGTTGTAAAGACACAGGTGGCTCCCGCAAGGGTGGTAAAGCTACTTTACCATTGTGGCAGCACCTTGAGTACTTGTTGGATGTATTACGTGCAGCAGGCCAGTATAGTGCATGACATGGAAAACGACGAATAGGAATCGAGAAATGCCGTGTCGGCTGCGTGTGGGCGGGACTGGTTTTGAAGTGGAAGCAGGACGAACCAGAAGAGAAATATATATAAGAGATACAGTACTTGTGCACGTACTTTACGTAAATCTGGAAGAATCCACCAGGTGACAGTGCGAGATATTATCACGGTGAGAACAGGTTTGACTTCACTGTGTTGTGAATTGCCTGGAATACCCATTAAATTCCAAGGACACCTTACCGCAGTATCTCTGAAAAGGATGTTTAATGATTAAATCCATCAATCCAGGGATGTGTCCATTCCAGCAAACATTGGGCACAAGGCAGAAATAATCCCTAGACGGAGCATCAGCTCATCGCAAGGTGAATACAAGCACTCACATACACTAGTGTCATTTTAGTGTCACCAAATCTGCATATCTTTGGAAGGAAACTGGAGCACACTGTGTAAACCCAGCAGGAAAACATGCAAACTCCAGGCAGGGAATACCAGCGACGTGACTCCCTGCGAGACAGCAGTTCTACCACTCTGCCACCGTGTCACCCCCATGTGTGTAATTATTAACAGTATTCATTATATAAATTAAATTAATGATTTTTCTGTAAAATGTAGAATACATACTTTAATGCATTTCATCATGAAAGTGATATCAAATATAAATCTAAGGATTCTAAATGTGCAGAGAGCTGGAATATCATACATTTAATGTGTTCTGTGTGGTGATCTATTGCTGTTTGCCGCTGCTGTCGGGTCAGGATGAAGCCCCAGAAAAAAAAGATAGCACAAAAGATGGTATGTGAGACTTTTAAAATGTATCGTGTCATTACTATCGGGAATATGTGATGCTTGAATATAAAAGCACCACAAATGCATTTGTATGTCTGAATTTTGCTTCACCACATCGAACCATTCATCAAACATCAAGCATACACATTGATCCCAGATGATCTTCAAAGCGGCTTTCTGTCACATGTAGATAGTAAACAGAGACTCTGACGTCACATTCCAATTTTTATCACACTGCGCCCCCCAATTTTTTATTGTACTGCAACTCGCGTATGCGTCGTGTTAATTTCTGAGGACTTGCTCAGAGGACGCATCAAATGAACCCTGGGAACGCTTGGAAGCCATGATACGTGCACGTATGCGTTCTGAGCGTGAAGTATAAATGAGCCCTAATTCTGCCTAATGTTTTCTTGGCCCCCAAATGGGCACCTAGGAGGTGGGCATGAGCTAGTTCATAGACCTGTTGCCAGTAGGTGTAAGGAACTAGCAGCAGCAGCGTCATGTTGTGCTTCATGATACAATAAACTATTATTTAGTAAAAAGAGTGGAATGGGTGGCATGGGATGAGACATGCTTTTCCCCAGTTTTAATGTTAGGCACTTTATAGCAGAATAGCTTCAAGCACAGCTTAACACTGGTCGAAAAAATCAAGTCTCAGTTTCTACTGTGAAGAGTATACTTTGTGCGGCATGTTTGACAGGGTGAGTTGCATTAAGAAAGCCATTCCTTAAAGGACAAAATAAGGCCTTACAATACTGGCTGTGGACTACTGCAGACTGGGCAAAGTCTCCTCTTCACAGTAAAAACAGACTTGCTTTTTATGACCACTATTAAGCTATGGTTGATGCTGTTGTGCTTTGAGGTGCCTGTCACACAAGTAGGTGACCCTCAAAAACCTGTCTTCTCTTTTGAGTTGTGATTTTGGCTCTGCCATATCTCCTCCTATTAGAGTTTCTTCCAGTTGCCTTTGGATTCTGTAGGACACTGAACTCAATGACACTTTGATTTTTGAGCAGTTTCTCTAAATGAAAGGCCTACTTTTTCTAACGGTAATAATGCTCTGTCTCATTTCATTTGTTAATTGCATTTTTCATGCCATTATCACTGGAATATTGTCCAAGTAGTACTTCATTGGGTGTAGCAACACAGTCTGTCCCAACTCTGCTCTAAGACAGACAGAGGTTTTTAAGCAATCAATAGAAGTTGGGACACCTGTGCAAATTGTTTGCTTCAACTTGAAAGAGTTAATTTACTTTAACTGCTGCCGAACATCTATAGGTTGTAACCTAATAGTTGCTCCCTGAAGAAGGCCCATCTTAATACATAATTTGACTGACTCACTCACGTCCGTCTGAAGCCGAATGTGCAGTTGCCTTCTGCGCAGCTGCCCGAAAAACCTTACGAGACTGACATCGCGAAAATTCAAAGAGAAAGGCGACTTCGACCAACATCCAACCCCAACATCGTGGCAGGTGGCGGATTTACGGCCGCAAAAATTCAAAGAGAAAGGCGACTTCGATTAAAGCTCTAGAGGCCTGAAAGGCGATTTTGACTACAGCTCGAGGCCTAACTACGCATTCTGATTCAATTACGCATTCATTCAATACACCTATATCAGGTTTGTGGTGCTTATACTTATTACTATCCCACTCGTGCCCGTTTCATCTTACGTTGTCGAAATGGGCTCTTTGTCTAGTTTGTAATAATTATGATATTTCCTTTTTTCAGGTTTTGCTAAGCTAAACTTTAAATGAAAACCTGTGGCTTGTTCACTCAACAAAACACAATTTCCCATTCAGTTAATAAGATGAAATTTGGCAGGATTGTTAATCTAGGGCACTAGGTATCTACTAAGAAAAGACATTTCAATATATCAATATGTAGGGGTAACCCCCTCTAAGATGGAAAACTAAATATCTCAAAATGCTTTGACTGATTTGATTGAAATGTAGTGATGTTATATTCAAAAATACTGTAGATAACCAACCAGTGTTTTTATATTTGTCAATTATAATGCTTAACAAGTGTGCTGTTCTATAGCACCGGTTACTTTTTTCAGCTTAGAGCTGTGAGTTTGAAGAGAAATGTGGCTTCCCAGTGTTTGCAAATGAACATAGCTGCCGAAGTGATGAAGGAGAACACAAAGAGCATCAGGGAGAGAGAGAAATACACTAGGAAGCGGTTTTCTCATGTGAGTGATTTTTTTTTTTAGACGTAGATAACATTCCATATAATCAAGTCAAACTTAATAAAGCAAAATAAAAACAATAAAAAGAGAGGATTGCCAACAACTAATGCTAATCTTTAAAACTTTAAAACGAGCAAGAAAGGAAGAGTATCCTTTTCCCCGAAATGGAAACACGCAGTTCTCTTAACACGCTGTGACAGCACACTACATGCAGCAACAAAAGTTTTATGTCGATTTATGTGAGAAACTATTGCTTTCTGTGCTTTTTAGAATCCTGAGATTTTTGGAAAAATATTCATCCCGGGGAAAAAAATTCAGCCCTAAAAGAGTACATTATGCCTGGCATATTTTTTTCTTATTTCAAATTAACTGATTCAGTATTGCACTCACCAATGGCTAGATGAAGTCTGTGACCATAACACTGCATCCTCAGCTACTTGTGCAGTTGTACCGCCGTGACGACATTAGTCCTGGTGTCAGTAGCTATAGCAACCAGTCCCGTTGGGTTGAGCTTCCAGCTTGTGAGGGCATCTTGCACGGTTTCAGCTATATGCTTCCCAGTGTGGTCTTGGGGAAAATAGCTGGTTTGGAGCCAGGCACTTTTCAGTTCCCAGTCTTCCATGAAATGTATTGTCACACTCATATATGTCGCAGGTCCTGCTGGACTACATATCAGTGGTCAGTGCGAAGTGTGACACTTTGGCGAGGCAGAC
This sequence comes from Erpetoichthys calabaricus, assembly GCF_900747795.2. NCBI lineage: Eukaryota > Metazoa > Chordata > Cladistia > Polypteriformes > Polypteridae > Erpetoichthys > Erpetoichthys calabaricus. The sequence goes on along the minus strand of NC_041395.2, from coordinate 168,838,775 downwards.
GCCTCTCTAACTGCAGTATATGTTTTTGGCAGTATTTCTTTTGCAAAGTAATTCCGATTAGGTAACTGGTATCTTCAGTCAAGAGTTTTTAGTAGCTGTAAAAAGCCGTATTGTTCCACAGTTGAGATGGGGACCATGTCTTTAGCAATATGATAAGCCACTGCTTTAGTGATGTCGCCCCACTTTTCACTTTTTCTCTCATAAGGCACAGCACAGGTATATGAGTGTTGTAATGTGGTTTGTTTCGGGGCAGGAAGCTGGGGAGACTTAACGGTCTGGGCTGCAGCACGCATTGTCACACACTCTTCATACTGCACTTTATGGCTCTGTTATAAATGGTGGAAAAGATTAATAGCGCTCGAAGCTTTTGTTGGGACTTGTTTTTGGCATTCTCTACAAAATACATTATTATGCTGCTCATCTGACACTTTGAACCTGAACCATCTCCAATTAATTGATCCATTATTTTTCTTTTTACCAACCTGCTCTTCGATAACTTCCTTCGAATCTTTATTCATCTCCATCCTGTTGCTGCCTGCAGGACTTACTGAGTGAAGTGGTGGGGGAGGGGTGAGATGTGTTCAGAGAGGGAAAGAGGTGGGGCAAGGTGAAGTTGTGCGAGAGACAAACGGGGAGAAGAGAAAGGTGAACTGTCAGCTGTACGAGTA